>NC_056732.1:998068295-998120795 GCF_019279795.1 Protopterus annectens | reverse complement strand
TTAGTTATCAG
Source organism: Protopterus annectens (assembly GCF_019279795.1). NCBI lineage: Eukaryota > Metazoa > Chordata > Ceratodontiformes > Protopteridae > Protopterus > Protopterus annectens. The sequence continues at coordinate 998,120,784 of NC_056732.1, read as the reverse complement.
AAGAAAAACTTTAAAGTGATACTGATTGGCACACCTCTGCAGAAGCAGAACTGCAAGTAATCCTGAACTGCCATTTATTTATTATTATTATTAAACATTTGTTTACTGGGAAAGTCTAGCTTAGAATGAGCCAGTTTTCAATGGCCGCCTAGGGAGAAATGCTCCAGACGCATGTCTTTGTAACATGGGAGCAAAACCAGAGCACCCGGGGCAAATCCCCACGAACACAAGGAGGGCATGCAGACTTCACACAGAAGGCACCCTAGCTGAGAGTTGATCCAGAGAACCTCTTGCTGTGAGGCAACAATGTTAACTGCTGCACCACTGTGCTGTCCAGATCTAAATAAATTATTTTTAAGGAATTCAACCAGCAGTTTCAACAAGAAGACATTTGCAATGGGACTCACAAAAAGTCAGTAATACTTCCCATATTTGCAGTTTACTGGTTCAACTTATGAGTTCACAATCTAAAGAGGCATGTGTATGTGAGTGTACCTGCAGAATTAAAAAAAATATTAAACAACAACCCATATCACATGATGCCAATGTAAAATAGAATATGGTTGGAATGTGGCAACTTTATGAGAACCCTTTTTGTAAGTTTCAATACTGTGAAAAAAACTATCACTGAAAGTGATATCATTGAACCTCAGGCTTGCCCTTTTCTCCATTTTTGTACAACCGTGACATGTATGTGTAAGGTGGGAGTTGGGGCTTCTCTTTCCACAAGGGTCATGCAGGTATACCTCCCAGCTGTCCAGAGTTTTGCAGAATGTCCACATTTTTGCATCAGATGTTTGGACTGTTCATCATAAAATGTGTGGTGTTCTAGTAAATCATTGAGGATTCAAGTCACTAATAATGACGTATCTTTGAGTTTTAGACTTCATATCCTTCAGGAATTACATGCTAATGCAAGCCCTGTTATTCTAGCAACGTTCTACCTTTATAAAAGCAATATTTAAAATATGTCACTGAGTCTGGACCTTCATCTTCCTATTACTTTTGGTTTTCTCCAGATGTCTTTTGATTAGAGATTGAGAGGTATGCATGCAGATGGGTTTCCTCTAAAAAAAGCTTTCTTTAAGCTTTTTGAAAGTGATTCAATTCTGTGAATTGATTTCATGCTATCACGACTCACATAAACATTCTTAGATTCATTATTAGTCCAATACAATAGAACAGGAATACATTAAGAAGTTTAAGAAGTATAAATAGTCAGTAACTGTATTACAGTTAACTTCGTATTACATAGGAATAAGCTTATTTTTTCAGTTTCAATACAGCATTTCTGCTGCGAGCACTTACATGTTTCTTTAAAACAATTAGGTAGGACTAGATTTCTACTGCTATAAGGTTGTCAGTGGGCTTTAAGAATACTGCATTGTGACATACGGGGTTATGATTGGGTCTGAAGTCATAATCAGTGTATTATATATTTGAGACATGAATGCCATGCCATGTAATTCACCATAAAAGCAAATCCTGAGAGTTGGATTTCTTGGCATACATGTAGAAAACAAATGATAAGGGTTATAATCAGTGATATGGAATCCTAATTCTTTGTAGTGCATGGATCTTTATCTGCTCTGTTTACTACCAGTTACAAAACAGAAAAAAAAGTGTTTTACTACCTTTCAGAGCCTTTAAAAGCCAGTAATACACTTAGCACCATCAAACAGAATGAAGGTAGAAATGAAGTGTCTATTGATGAAGCAATAACTTTAAAAGCTGTTAAACACTTAATTCTGCAATAGACTTTGTTTATAAGTGTGGCAGAATGAAATATCTAACAGCATTTAAAGCTATTTTACTTCTGATGCTGTTCTTTGCCAGACAGTACAGTCATCGCTTTAATCTCCAGCATGGGACACAATTTTAACAGCTTTAAGTGTTTAACTCATTACACCTGAGTGCCACCTCCAGGTGCATCTGCAGTTATCTCCTACTGATGCCTCTAGATGTCAAATATTGCTTTTTCATATATGCATCAATAGTTCCAAAGCCATGTTATGCACAAGGTTTTAAAATATTTTAAGTTAAAGCTTTAACAATAGCAAACTCAACTGCATTAATATTTGATCTCTGTCTAGTGCAGGTAAATAGATATTAACTGTTGATGTTATGTTGTCCATCTCGCCTTCCTTCTTTCTGGTCGGGTTTGGAGCTGATCTTGGCTCCAACTCAGCCACTTCTAAAGCTCGAAGAGTCCTTACTGGCTCGAGGCTAGCCCCTTATCCCAGTATGCTTAGCCGTAGCTACCCAGATCTTGTTTGCCACTTGCAGCGTTGAGACTGTCTTCTGTTCGCTGAGGCTAAGTAGTGATATTTTTCTATAAATTCTTATTGTTTAAGGCTAAATTTCTTTAGAGTTTAGTGATTACTTTTTCTATAGCACCCCTATCCTCGTTGCTGTTTTTTTGCTGTTGTTAGCCCATCATTTTCTCTCAGGCCTTTACCTGTATGTTGTTGTTGTCGGTGGCCCATTTTTCTTGAAGGTTGTTCTCTTGTCTTGTTTTCCCTCCTTGCTACCTAGGGAGAAGCTGTTTTAGTTAGAGGTCTTCTCCCTTTGGGAGCAGTAGCCATTTAGCTTAGAGGCTAACCCCCCTCTTCTTCCTCCCTTTTCTTCTTCTAAAAAAAAAAAAAAAAACACTCTCCAAGTTGTTAGTCCTGTCTTTTTTGGTTTTTATAATGTCTAAAGAAATACCTAAGCAGTCAGGGTTCAAGAAATGTGACTCGTGTTGCCAGAAAATGTCCCTTATGGATGGGCACAGGAGTTGTGCTTATTATCTAGGGGCAGTCCACCTGCAGGATTCATGCTTGGTTTGATATGCCTTTAGTGCACAGGTTTTGTAGGAGAGGTGCAACAAACTTATTTTGAGGGGGTTATTAAAACCCCAGGTTGAAGTAGCATCGGAGACTCAGCCCTTAAAAAAATCAGATGACAAACTGGCATATTCGTTGGCTCCACCTTTGGTGCCGACAAAGTCTAGACCCAAATTTTCAGAACCGTCGGAGTGGATTCTTCCCTCTGAGGAGTTTTTTTCTCCGGTGGCACCATCAGTGTCTTCGGAGCTGTCCTGGACCCAAAAGAGATTGAGATCTCCTTCACTGAACCCGGAGAGATCAGTGCCTCAGTCTCCACTGTTGCAGTCAATGGCAGGTAGTCACCGGTCCTCGGCCCACTCCTCTTGATCATCCAGGAGTTTATTGGATGATGATGTGGAGAGAGTGGTAAAGAGGCTGCTCAAGACACCGGTATTTGCTAAATTGTTGTCGAGCCCAGCCCAGAAGTAAGTGGCACCATTGTCCGAACAAGTCTCTGTCTCTATTTCTCCTCCAACTGCCTCCAGTTAGGAGCCGGAGTGCATGGAAGTAGTAGTTGTGGAACCATCAGTTCTGACAACCCTTGCCTTGTCGGTTCCGACATCTGCACCGCCCTCCTCAGTAGTCTGCTCTGTCGAGGGGTCTGGGCGCCAACACGCTCTCATCGGCTCTGAGGTGGAGAGTGGCATCAGACCCTTGTCTGGCCCTGCTCTCACCCTCGGAGCCTTGGCGCAGGTGAGTTCGGCTCCCACATCTGCCTCGGAGACATTGCCTTTGGTGCAGAGGAGGTCTGCAGGCTCCTCGGAGCCGGATCCTCCCTCCGTTCTGGACCGAGATGCCTTCAAGGTGATGTGGACTGTGCTGCCTACCAAGACCGCTCCACCCTCAGCTCCATTGGCTCTGTCCCCACCGATACCTGTGTCTGCCTCAGATCCTCCTCTCCATCCCAAGCATAGGGAACTGATGCCCCAGAATGCCCCACAGGGTGACCCCACTTCTTGTGAGACCTCTCCTGAGCATGCCTCAGAGGAGGTTCCCAGGAAGAAATTATGTAAGAGGAAGCATGTGGACTCCCCTGAGTCCATCATTTCTGACATGGACTTGGATGACTCAGAAGGGTTCCCACGATCCCCCTCTGAGGATGTCTCATTCTCAGACATCTTGTAGATCCTTAGGCAGAGGGGAAACTGGAAGTTCCTTGCCCCTTCTGAGGATGAGCCAGTGTACCTGGACGCGTTTGGTTCCTGACCCTCCACCTCCTGGGTGTCTCCGCCTTTCGTCCCACTTTTGTCTGTAATGAGTCGAAAGGCATGGAGTGCTCCAGAGACCATGGAGCCCATTCTGAGAAGGCCTAACAAATTCATTACCACATCAGAGGACAAGACATTTCTCTCTAAATGCATGCCAGTTGATACTATGGTGGTGTCAGCAGTCACCAAGAAGGAATTTGCGGAGACTTCCTCTTCTATCCATCCACCAAACAAGGAATTTGCGGAGACTTCCTCTTCTATCCATCCACCAAACAAGGAGTCTAGAGCTATGGATAGATATGGGAAGCATGTTTTCTCTTCAGTGGTCTTTACTCTTCAGTCGCTGAACTATTTGACACATTTCACAAGACTTCAGAGGGATTTCCTTGAAGAGCTGGGAGATACCCTCCAGGATCCTTCAGCTGAGGGAGCGGCTCCAAGTCGGCTAACCAGCTAACAACCCTAACCTCCATTGTTAACTCCTCCATGCACCTGATTTCTTACACAGCAGATGGAGAGAGTAGAGCTGCAGGCACAGGAGTGGCTCTTCACAGACACTCCTGGATGTAACTTTGTCAATTTGCGGAGCCCTTCAAGTCCTTCTTTACGAACTCCCCCTTTGACGGCTCGGCTTTGTTTGGTCTGCAAGTTAGAGAGACTGTTACCAGGAGTGAACGAGATGGCAAAACTCTCTGCCATAGGAGTCCATTTTTCCACTCCATCCAGGCCTTATCCCAAAGGCCAAAAGAGTGGTAAAATGTGGTTCCATAAATCCCGGGGAGCTTCGCCAGACACTCATGGAGATAATTCCCCCCAGGGGCAGAGGGGGAAATAATAATGGGAGACGCCAGTCTCGCAGCGGGGGGGGGGGGGGTCCGCAACAGGGCAACAGGGATATGTTCTCTGCCAGGCCGTTTCAGAATCCCTGAAGGATTGGCTGGCTGCCCATCTCTGGAGGCAGTCAGGGGCAGAATATCACTGTACACAAAAGCCTGGCAAGATATAACAGAAGATGTGTGGATACGGGGCATAATATCCAGTGGTTACAAAATTCCCTTCTCCCAAACACCCCCAAGAAGTCAAAAACGATCAATCCCAGATGTTCCACCCAATCTTTGGGATCAAGCAGCCTTGGAAGTAAAAAGTTTGCTGCAAAAAAGAGCCATTCATGAAGTCCCTGCAGACTAGATCGAATCCGGAACTTACTCAAGGTTCTCTTTAGTTCCAAAAAAGACAGGGGACTGGAGACCTATCCTGGATCTCAGCAAGTTAAACAGGGCAGCAAAGAAGACCATGTTCCAGATCGTGACACTACAGTCCATTCTACCCTTTTTGGGTCAGGATGATTGGATGTGCTCTATCGATCTCCAGGATGCATACTGCCATATAAAAATGGACAGACAGTCCAGGAGACATTTATGCTTCAGGCTTGGAGCCAGTCAATACCAGTTCAGAGCTCTGCCCTTTGGTCTCACTACAGCTCCCAGAGTGTTCACCAAATGCATGGCAGTAGTGACAGCTCACCTGAGACGTTTGGGATTCCAGGTGTTTCCTTATCTAGATGACTGGCTCCTCACTGCTACCACTGAGCATCATCTCTTAAGGGCCAGGAACCACACAATTCACACTATTGCACATCTGGGAATCATAATAAATTACGAAAAATCTGCCTTGCCCTCTCAGTGTATTACTTTCATAGGTGCTCAACTAAATACAACAGGTATGATAGCCAAGTTCCCTCAGGAAAGGGTGCTTACTATTCAATGTCAGGTCTCTCTCCTCTTGTCAAAGTCAAAGGTTCAGGCATGGTTAGTCCTAAAGGTCTTGGGCTTGATGGCGGCTGCCATTACTCTAGTCCCGTTAGCTCATTACCATATGAGGATTTTGCAGTGTCTCCTTTTCACTCAGTAGTTGTATCAGGATCTACCAATGTCACATGATCTTAATCACGGATACTTGCAAAAAAAATCTACAGTGGTGGGTCCACTCTCCCCTAGTCACTCTAGGCAGACCCTTTGTAGCCCCTCATCTGGTAGCAACAGTGACCACGGATGCTTCCCAGATAGGGTGGGGGGGCATTATCTGGGACAGAGACAGTCCACAGAACTTTGCAATCTCATGAGTACCATTTGCACATCAATGTCCTGGAGATGAGAGCGGTGTTATTAGCATTGCAAGCATTTCACATCTCTCTTCCTTTGGGCTATATAGCAATTCAGATGGACAACATGTCAGTGGTGTGGTACATCAAAAAACAAGGCAGAACCAAATCTTACTCCTTGTGTCGGGAGGCCCTTCGAGTATGGCAATGGGTGATTTCCTCTCAGCATTTTCTGGTTGCAATGCACATCCTGGGGAAGTCCAACGTGATAGGGGACAAGCTCAGCAGGGCAATTCTCATGCCCCACGAGTGGTCTCTGAAACAAGATGTGGCCGATATGATCTTCCAAATATGGGGCCAGCCATGCTGTGATCTTTTTGTCTCACACCCAAACAACAAATGCAGCAGCTACTTTGCCCTAGTTCCCCCACCAAGTCAGTCACCCAGAGATGCACTTATCCATGATTGCCCCCCCCCCAGGGATTCTTTATGCCTTTCCTCTAATTCCAAAAGTTCTTCAGAAAGCAAAGTTGTTGAGCCTCAAGCTGATCCTCATTGCCCCTTTCTGGCCTCATCAGATATGGTTCCCGTTTCTTTGGCATTACCTGCAAGTGGAGCCTTGGATTCTGGACCTGGTTCCAGACCTCCTGACACATCAGTCTGGTGCTCTTCATCCCTCCATTCAACCTCTCAAGCTGATAGCTTGGTTTCTCCACTTCCAGTCCTAGCCAGGCTTCCGGATATCTCAACTATGGTTCAAGATATTTTAGTCTCTTCTCACAAACCACCTACTAGGAAACTTTACGCTAGTAAATGGAAGAGGTTCTCTTTCTGGGCCGAGCAAAATGACATTGATCCCTTTACAGCACCAATTTAAAAAATTTTAGACTTCCTGGCCGAACCTTTGAGAAAGGAGCAATGGCTGCTGTGATTCGAGTTCAACTGGCTGCTGTTTCCAATTTTCATGTGGGCCTTCTAGGTTCTAATGTCATGTCCCACAAGCTATGTAGGGCCTTTTTGAAAGGTGCTACCCTATTAAGGCCTCCTATCTGAGAACCTCTCCATCCTTGGTATTTAAATTTAGTACTATCAGCTCTAATCCTCCCTTCCTTTGAACCAGCCACTTCTTGTCCTCTAAAATTCTTATCATGGAAGACCCTCTTCCTGATTGTAATTACATCAGCTAGGTGGGTTTCCGAGTTACAGGCACTTTCCATCCGCCCGCCTTATATGATTTTTCACAAGGACAGAGTATCTCTTAGAACAAATCCTTCCTTTTTACCAAAAGTCTGTTCAGAGTATAATTTGAATCAGTCAATTGAACTCCCTGTATTCTTTCCAAATTATGGCAACAAGGCAGAGTATAAGCTACATCAATTGGTTGTTCACAGGCAGTTACAATTTTATCTTCAAAGAACCAAGGACATCAGAAAATCAAATCAGCTGTTTGTATCCTTCTCACAGAGTAAGCAAGGCTCACCAGTTTCCACAGTGACTTTGTCAAAATGGCTGTCCAGTACTATTACTTATGCTTATGAGTCATCCCGGGAAAAGGTAAGGGGACACCCTACTAGGTCCTTGGCTACCTCCATAGCTTTTCAAGCCAAGCTTCCATTAGATACTATTTGTGCGGCAGCAACATGGGCTACTCCCCATACCTTCATTAATCATTATAAAATGGACATGGCCTCTCGGAACAGGGCATCTTTTCATTCCACGGTTCTGAAGTCTCTTTTCAGTGAGCCACCTAGGATTTAGGTGCTGAGGACGCTGTCCCAACCAGAAAGAAGGAAGGCGAGATGGACAACATAACATAAAGAAGTTATGTTCTTACCATAACGTCCTATGTTTTATTGTCCTTTATCTCGCCTTCCTTCTTGCATTCTTCCCTCCTTCCCCTATCCTGGATGATTGAGAGGAATTCCCTTTTTGGCTGATTTGGCTGATTTTCCTTTGCTTTTCAGCTGTTGGTATAGTCCTTGTCACCATTGTTGTTCTGTTTTTTCGGTACAAGGAAGCAGTATTGTTGGGTTACCTTCTTTATTTGGTAATTTATAGCTCTCCTATCTAGTGGTTAGTTGTCACAAACAAGATCTGGGTAGCTACTGCTAAGCATGCTGGGATAAGTGGCTAGCCTCGAGCCAGTAAGAACTCTTCAAGCTTTAGAAGTGGCCGAGTCAGAGCCGAGATCAGCTCCAAACCCAACCAGAAAGAAGGAAGGCGAGATAAAGGACAACAAACATAGAACTTCATGGTAAGAACATAACTTCTTTTTGTTATTATATTAATTTATATAAATATAATTTTCACATTTTTCTAAATATCTCAACAACCAAGTATCACAGACAGAACTCCTTAGTCATATGAAAGATATCAGCCAGATGAATAAAATGCTGCTGACAGTATATGTGCAACTTGAGTGGTTTCTGAGATATCATAAGTTGTTTACAAAATATTACAAATGTAATAGTTACTGTGTTTACTGTGAATTATTAAATTTGGTTTAAAACCTAGAACCTAAAGTATACTACCACTATAAAGATAGTTTGTGCTGAAGAGTTTGCCATTAATACTTCTTTCATAATCCTTATGGCTCCAGAGATATGAACATGTGTTTGAAATCTAAGGACATAATTTGATTCTGTAAAAAGGATTAGGCTCCGTACATTGGACGTTACAGTGCAAAATCCTGAGCTCCATTGTAGCAAATGAGTTAAAAAGTTTATTAAGCACCTTTCTATCAGAAAAATACGTAACAATCCTGCTTATTTTTCTCATATCGGATGTAATCATGGTATTCCATGCACTGCAATATTTGTTTAAATGCAACAAATAGGAACAGTGATTTTTTTTATTAATACATAATTATCCACACTGCATGGGATGTGCTACAGATGTAGACATTAAGCTGAGAATGCAAGCTATTGTTAATTAAAACTTTTACGTCATTGCCAGTTTATAATGACGGTTATGAATTTAAATAAGTAGCAGGAGTTATTTCTATTAATTCCACAAAATGTAAGTGGGCTTCACTATACAAAGTCACCAGTGCAGGAAATGAAAATTCAGCAGTCCTATAAGATGGATCTGTTTAAATTCATGTTGAATTCTAGGTTTTAAGTACTGAAAAAAATGAACTGAAGTCATGCAATGGCATTTGGCAGTGTTAAATTGTTTGACAATAAACTTTTCAGATAAAAATGCATTCAAACTGTCTCGTGACTGTAACACTAGTCTCTTTGTGGACTCTAGGCAAAACATTTTTAGATCCTGATTGGTGACTTTGATTTCCTTTTGTGACATATGCTGGGTAAGGAAACATCTGGCACTGATAAATGCTTCCTGTCAGTACACTGCATATGGCTGGCAGTTATGATATATGTTTGACTGTCTGCTTGAGTGGTATTCACTATAGCTTTTATATTTCTCTTAAATACATTTGTTCAGCAAGCTGGATCATGGCTAAGTTAAGCAGACAGAGCTCTTGTCTCACAATGAATCAGACAACTACATTCGGTCAGTGCTCAGCACAGGTGCAGAAGTACCTCACCACTGTTTATTAACAATTGCATTTTAAACCTTTGGGTTTGCTCACCCTTGTCCTGTACACTTATTTTTTTTTTGTCATTTAGGAGTACATGAGTAAAAAAAAGGAAATAATTTGATTTTAAGCCCTGTCCTAATGATGGACCATACAGGCTTTAACAGAGGGAGTGCACAAAGAAGACAGACCACTGTGATAAGAATATTTTCACATTTACAGATTTACATGAATGTCTGTGGATCAGAATAAGAATTCTTTCCTGTGCAGCTATTTGACACAATGTAACATTTTACATACATTTTGTAGTTTTTAATTCCTATATATTTTGAATGCACTTCTAACATGCTGTTTTGTGATTGTTTAAAAATTGTTGCATGATTTTGTGATTACTATTTTTTTTTCTTTTGATATATTTGGCTATGTGAATGTGGCATAACTAGTTTTTGACAATTGCTCCAATATGTTGTATTAGTAAACTCAGTATTTCTTAATTTGATCACTTTTCAAACAATGCAAGAGAGGCACTTTATTCTCTAGATATGAAAGAACATATATAATGTATATGAGCGCATTATCATGGAACTTATAAACAAAGACATTGGCAACCTTCAAACACTGGACCCCACCCAGTTTGGGTTCGTGAAGGGCCGATCTTGTCTCCTGAACTTGATTGACTTCTTCAAATCAGTCTCCAGAGCCATGGACAAGGGTAAGGTGGTCCACACAGCCTATCTTGACCTTGCCAAGGCCTTTGACACCATCCCCCACTCTGGAATCATAGATAAACTTACTAAGCTGGGCATTAATCCCTACGTCACCCAATGGGTTGCTAACTGGCTTACTGATAGAACCCACACTGTAAAAGTAGCCGACTCCAAATCCAGCTCCAGACAAGTGACAAGTGGAGTACCTCAGGGTTCAGTCCTGGGACCGCTCTTGTTTGGCATCTACTTCTCTGAAGTACAGGCCAACACTAAGGGACTCTGGATAACAAAGTTTGCAGATGACTGCAAACTGGGCCATTATTGAATCCCCAAATGATGTGGATACTCTACAAAAGGGCCTTACAGAAACAGATGCTTGGTGCCAGAACCATGGGCTCAAGCTCAATGCCAAGAAATGTATAGTTATCCCTTTGGGAAAAACATGTATCCGTGAATTACCATATAGGTGGCAGTACACTAAACACCGAAAGTTTGATAAGAGACTTAGGGACACAGGTGGACAGTGGTCTCACCTTCGATAACCACATCACCACAACAGTCAGGAAATCCTTCTATGTGGCACACCTCATCACTAAGGGCTTTTCATCCAGAAAAAAGGAGGTCATTGTCCCACTGTACTCATCCCTCATTAGACCCATTATAGAATACAATGCCCCATTTGGTATGTACCTCTCAAGACATCTGCAACAACTGGAAAGGCCACAGAAATACCTCACTAAAAGAATCACAGGCCTAAAGCAGATGCCCTATGCTGACCGCCTTAAAAAACTCCAGCTATACTCTGTCACATGTCGTCTACTCAGAGGCGATCTTTGCTTGACATACAAGGCCATGTCAAACCCAAAGCTGTTGGACATGCTACACTTAAAGAAATCCCAATCTCTCAGAGCCACACGCTTCAGGGATCTAAACCTTGTCATCACAATAAACAAAACATGCTGGAGGGATAGGTTCCTGACCCAGAGACTCCCCAGACTCTGGAATAGATTGCCCATACATGTCAAGCAGAGTGCCTCTTAGTTCCTCTTGAAAAGGAACCTTGACAATTGGATGGGAGAAAGGAAATTCACCCAGGGGATCACGTCAGTCACCCTGCTAGACAGGGGTCCAGGGAAGTAAATAGTGTGGGAAGAAATAGCCAGGGAATTGTTATGGCTAGGCTTGTATAGGCCCTAGGGCTGATAGCCTAGTACCAACCTATGAACCTATAATAGTAAATGTATAGTGGGCTCACAAGTTTATAGATTGCACTTATGTAAGGATATTGCTTTCAGTTTGTCATATGCACGATGTTTTCACTAGAAACTGAATGCTTCAAAATAATGGATAACCCTTACCAGCAAGACATATAAAACTGTAACCAGTACACACAAAATGTACTGTGTTAGTGGAAGCTAAAATATGTTTTCAGATACTTGCTTATGCTCAGCTACATATTGTTCAATTCCTTGCCCATTTTCTACTATCTTGTTTGGTACTTTTATGTAGACTGGTTTGTGCGATATAACAAAGTCTATTTTAGCATAAACGAATATTATCAGAGAAATGACAACTTTATTATCACAAAACTGTGCACATACTGCTCATCATACACAGCAGGGAACTCACTGCTGAATGAATCATAAATGTAATAAAAGCTCAAAGAAAGTCTGAAAGATTTCATTTATGATGTCTCGTTTTCTTTTGGTTTCCTCGATGCCTTGTAGGGAATAATTTATTTGAAAGCTAGTTAATATTTGATCACGACTAAGGAGATGTACTGTAAAAAACAGGTTTCATCAGATGATTGCCAAATTGTCAGAAGAGAAGGAAGAGCCATCACTACCTAGCTTTAAACCCACCTTTTCTTGTAGCTGGGATAGAATTATGCTTCTGTGCAGTGTAGTGAGCAACTCTTGCTGGAAACATATAGATAATGAGCACATAAGAAGGGAAAAAGGCAACAAGAAATGAGGGAAGAGAAGATTTCTCTAGCAACAAAAGCAGATTGATTCATACTCCAGAAAGGCAGAGTGGGGTAGACATACACCGGAGGATTAGAGAAGCAGGCAGAGATAAGAAACAAATATTATTGCTCTAGATAAAACAGTGCAAAAACGATGAAAAAATAAAGATGCTATGGTTGGATGAAATTATTTTTATATGCATTTCTGTGGTATTAAAAAAATAGACTGATACACACACATGTACGCAGGCAGGCACACACACACACACACACACACACACACACACACACACACACACACACACACACTCTCTCTCTCTCTCTCCTACATGTGCATTAATAACTACTGTCTCTCTTACATGTGCATTAATAACTATATGAATATGTGACCAAAGAGTGGCTTGCAAGTAAAGTAAATGTAAGACTTAGACCAGATCCTTGTAGGTAGAATTCAAGAAATAAGTGTCTAAAACTAAAGATCACATGTATATGTACTGCACTCTCCTATAATTAGTTCAGCTGCTGAGTTCTTGAAGTCCTACAATGAGAGCTTCTGCACCCCACCCCCCACTTAAAATAGTCTACTGTTAGAAAAGGTGGCAGCTATTGAAATAGAAGTCTATAACTGGAAAGTGAGCTGAGATTAAAGAAAACTGATATATATCTCTAGCATCATGTTTTAATTTCAGTCAATGTCTGGAAATGTCTTCTCTTTTTTTTTTACCCTAAAGTGTGCGAATGCCTGGCTTCCTGTATTACAGTGATCAGAGCTTGAATGACATACAGCTGAGTGGAAGAAAATGTCTAGACATAGATCTGTATAGCCAAAAACTAAGTAATAAGGAAAGAAATAAAAGCAAGTACTTGTCAATGCTATGTGCAGATATTGTCTAAGTTTGTTCTGTGGTTGCTTTCCCATTTTATATCTGCTTAATTCATAAAATAATATATTTCCCTCTAGTCCTTAACAAATCAATCGGCATCACACTGGATGAATCTGTGCCTCACACATGCAAGTGATTTGTCAGTGAAATTTGTTCAGGCCTTGATCTCAGTGAGTTATTTCCTATTGCAATAATTTCTCCAAGTCTCTTGGGTTTCTAATACAGTAATGGGAATGGACCCCATTATTAAATCAGGGTACAATTAGAATTCATGAAATTAGTATTGTTTCAGTCTTTGATGTTAGCCAAAAGTGCTGTTCCCAGAACCTGCATTGTTCCCAGAACTAACTCCATCTAGAATTCATATGGAGTTACATGTACTGGTAGTATGTCTAAGTACGGCTGTAACTTTTTTTAGTAAACTTATTGCTCTAACTACTATTGGAACTGTCTGGGTATCTTTCTTCCACATTGCTCTCATTTCTGCCCGCAAATCCTAGTATGTTATAACTTTGTGTCTCTCTCTATATATATAAGACAGTATAATCACTGAATATAGCAATTTCAATGATCACTGCTACTTCTGTCTCTTTTTTTGTGGACTGCTGTATCTCCTTTTCTCGCATTTATTTTTTTGAACTGTTGGTAATAAGTGATCCCAAGTGATATAAAGGTAATCACCCATTGCTTTTTGGTTCATGTTTCCACTATTTCTCAGCTACTTCAGTACTGCAGTGTCTGCACAATCACCAGTGCAACAGTCTTGCCACATTATTGTTCCTTTCAATACACAGGCCTTCTGCCATGAGTGTGCCATACCCAGAACAAAGTGTGCAACTGATTACCATTTTTTATTACTGAATTTGCATCTGTTTGTTTGTTTGTTTCCCCTACATGGTAAATGGACTTTGCAAACCAACATGTATGCAGTCTTCTGTCTTGGGCTGCCATTATTAACTTTTCATCTTTTGGTTTCAAGTTCACCTCTCCTTAACCATTCCTACATCAAATCCTGATCAACATAAGATGTTCCAGGAGATCTCTGTACTTGCCACAATATTTATTCCTTTTCCACATTGTTTTCCTTCAAATCTGATCCTTTTCTTTATAGGTTCATAGGTAGGTACTAGGCTATCGGCCGGAGGGCATAAGTAAGCCTAGCCAAAAGTGTCTTGGCTTTTGCCACCCATGTAGATTAAATTCCTGCCCTCTATTGAGCAGAGCCACAGACATGATCCCAGGGGTGAATTTCCTATTACCCATCCACTCATCAAGGTTTTTCTTGCAGAGTGGTAATGATGAGCTCTGCCTGATGTGGATGGGAATTTTGTTCCAGAGCATTGGAAGTCTCTGGGTGAAGAATATATCCTTCCATGTCCTATTTATTGATGTGGTGAGGTTTAGGTCCCTAGAGCATGTAGCTTGGGGAGATTGGGATTTCTTTAAGTGGAGCATGTCCATCAATTCTGGGTTTGACATAGCTTTGTATGTCAGACAGAGATCTCCTCTGAGTCAGCGGTATGCGACCAAGTAGAGTTGGAGTTTCTTGAGCCAGTCGGCATGGGGCAACTCTTTGAGGCCAGCAATCCTCTTGGTGAGGTACTTTTGGGGCCTCTCCAGTTGTTGTAGGTGTCTTGTGAGGTACATCCCAAACAGGGCATTGTACTCAGTGAGGGGTCTGATAAGTGATGAGTAGAGGGGGACAATGACTTCCTTTTTTCTAGATGCGAACCCTTTTATGATTAGGTGAGCCACGTAGAAAGATTTTCTGACCACTGTGGCAATGTGATTATCAAAGGAGAGGTTGCTATCCACTTGGGTCCAAAGGTCTCTTATCACACTTTCTGTGTTAAGTGAACTTCCCCCTATTTGGTAATTCATGGGTAGCGTGTTTTTACCAAAGGGGATGACAACGCACTTTTTGGCATTTAGCTTGAGGCCATGGTTTTGGCAGCAGTTATCTGTCTCGTTGAGGCCCATTTGCAGGATGTCTACATCATCAGGGGAATTGATTATGGCACCCAGTTTGCAGTCGTCTGAGAATGTGGTTAGCCATAGACCCTCAGTGTTTGTCTGCATGTCGGAGAAGTATATACCAAACAGGAGAGGTCCCAAGACTGAACCTTGGGGCACTGCACTTGTCACTGGCTTGGAGTCGGATCTGGAGTCTGCAACTCTCACTGTGTGGGTTCTGTCCATGAGCCAGTTGGCCACCCATCTCATGATGTAAGGGATTTTGTTAAGGTTGGTGAGTTTATCTATGATTCCTGAATGGGGGATAGTATTGAAGGCTTTAGTGAGATCCAGGTAGGCTGTGTGGACCACCTTGCCCTCGTTTATGGTCTTGGTAACTGTTTCAAAGAAGACTACCAAGTTTAGGAGACATGATCTACCCTTTACAAATCTGAATTGGGTAGCATCCAACGTTTGGAAGTTACCAATGTCTTTGTTTATGAGTTATATTGTTTATTTTGCTTTTGGCACTTTCAGTTGCTCTCTGATTTTTGTCTACTTGTGGCTTGATTTCCATTTTCACTTGACACTGAAATACTTCTAAACTAAATAGTGAAGTCATCTTAGACTTCTTCTGCTCATGTTTTAAAACTATCACTATGTTTGGATCTGGTAAGGTCAGCAGATATGCATGCAGTCCTATGACTGCAGAACTCATGTAATCTATTTCAAGTAGGTCCATACCACTTTCAGAATGAGAAATATACAATCTTGGTATACAGTGACTTAACACAGATCTATATATATATATATATATATATATATAAATATATATATATATATATATATATATATATATATATATATATGGGATCCGTACAGATCCCCGATGGCACTTTCTGCCGAAGCAGTAATCACTGAATATACATAACCGAAAGTGCTGTTCACCGAAGCAACACTTTCAGTTATGTATTGTGGTTGTGCCAGTTGCACTATGGTGTGGATAAGGGAGAATTCCCTTTTCCCCACTGTAGTGCGACCTCGGAGTGAGAATATAAAAGTAGGGGGGGCTTGCCCCCCTGCATAAAAGAAGATTTAGTGTTTTTTTTTTTTTTTGAACAGACTTTAATGAAAGTGCTTTTTTGGTGAAAGCGCTTTCGTTAAAGTGCGTTCGGGTATTATGGATTCGGACTATTGAACTTTCATTCAATAGTTCTAGATATAGATATATAGATAGATACAGATATGTATATACCTATGTGTGTGTGTGTGTGTGTGTGTGTGTGTGTGTATATATATATATATATATATATATATATATATATATATATATATATATATATATATATATATATATATATATATATATATATATATATATATATATATATATATATATATATATATATATATATATATATATATACACACACACACACACACACACACACACAGACATTATATATGTATATATGTATATATATATATATATATATATATATATATATATATATATATATATATATATATATATAAATATATATATATATATATATATATATGTATATATATATGAATAAATATAAATAGATATCATTGATAAACCTGAAGCATTTCTCTAGTTTTCCTGTCCAACTGACATAATACCTTTTGAGACCAGTGAATCACACTAAAACTATGAGTCAGAACAAGAACAGCAAACTGGTTTATATCTTGGACTGTATTTCTAGATTTAAGGCAGTTTTTAGTATTAGTCTTATTCTTTTGAAGTATTCCTTGCTGAGTTTTATTTGCATTTCTTCATGTTGTATTGTTAATCTTCATCAGTTCCCAAGTATTTATACAGTCACTCCTGCTCAACTTCCTTCTTTTCACATTCCTGTCCTAGATTGATATTTTCTTGGTGCTGCAGCTTTGCTGGCATGCTTTAAACATTGCTTTTGCACATTTCTCAATACCAAATGACATTCTTATGTCATCTGAGAAAGTTGTAAACAATTGCAGTTGTGTTTTTAACTCTTAATCTGATAAACTATTCAGGTTTAAGTCTTCCACAAAGTGTAAATAAGGTCTTTAAACAAGGGTTTCTTTTGAGAGGGAGCGTGGCTCTAGGACCTCATTTTTACCAGCCTGGTCCCCAGTCCCTTATGTCCACATCAGGTCTTCCAACTACTCTCTAAGCCCCTCTGGACTTACTCCATCATTGCCGGGGCTGGTTGTAGTTCCTGAGGATGCTGTGGGGGCTTCTGTTGTCTGTGTTTCCATCATGGTTTTTTTTTTTTTTTTTAATGCTCTACCCACTCACTTTTTCCAACCCCCCCCCAAGCTTGTTGATTATATTTGAGGGAAACTCTCCTCTTTGGACCTTGCCTCCCCATAAGGAGTATATCAATGATTGCCCTCCAGCCTTGGATGGGCATGCCAGTCCCTTCCCTGTCACTCCGTCACTTGCCTGAGTCATTAATTAAACCAAGGTTGGCTGGGCCATACTGAGGGCTTTATCCCTCTACACCACTGGAGTGCCTCACAAGGTTGTATTCTGGGAGCCAAATTGTAACCATGGTCTAATCTATTAAGCAACTGCAACAAAACCAACCAGGAATTCACGCACATGAGACCAGCGTGCACAGTCCCGAAGAAATAAAGTCAACCCACCAAAAACGGACCAGCACATACAGGATGGTAAAAATCATTTATTCCATCATAGTTCCATCGACCAATATAGCAGTGGTAATAACCAGTGCTAATGCAAACCGGTTTCGGCTAATGTTAGCCTTTCTCAATGCACATAAAATGAATGACAAAAAAGAGAAACTCCACCATTTTGAATGGTACTTATAGTACACCTCTTAAAGGGACATGCCACATATGTTGAAATATATTCCAAATCCAAATAAATTAAACACATTAAACAAACCAAAATATTATAATACCAAAAAAACCTTTTGTAACAAAATGCATATATCACCCAAAAAAATTATTTTTTATATATCCCAACAAAACATATACCAGTGTGGGAATATATAGAAAAATTTTTGAATAATTCTATATATACATATATTTGGATATGTGCATGTTGTACAAACCAATGGTAATAATAAGACAAAACAAATCTAAATGTAATATAAATACAATGTCTTGCATATGTTCAGTTATGAAATATACTTGATGCAAGCAATTATAAAACCAAAAAATAAAAAAAATATATATGTGCCATTGGTTTGATTACAAAAAGCATATAATAAAAGACAATTGTTGAGATGAAAATCTGAATCTCAATATATTGGTTCTAATGTGTTTAATCCAGGTCTAAAGAGACCCCCCAACCTAATGATCCATTTGTTCTCCATATCATTAAGTTTTTGGTGCCATCCTGCTTTAAATTTACGATGTAAAATAATCCTGTCTATAATCACAAATGTAAAAGTAGCAGAAGGGTGTTCCAACGTATGTTTATACAATGCATTGGTAGTACATCTATTCCTGATTGCACTCATATGTTCACATATTCTGAGTTTTACAGACCTAGACGTCTGTCCAATATAAAATGCAGAACAATTACATGTGGCCAAATATATTGCCCAAAACTAGCGAATTTTCCAGCAAAAATACATCTCAGGTTTTTGACATTAGGATATTCACGAATTGTAGCTCTGATTGGGCAATATATTTGGCCACATGTAATTGTTCTGCATTTTATATTGGACAGACGTCTAGGTCTGTAAAACTCAGAATATGTGAACATATGAGTGCAATCAGGAATAGACGTACTACCAATGCATTGTATAAACATGCTGAACACCCTTCTGCTACTTTTATTGTGATTATAGACAGGATTATTTTACATCGTAAATTTAAAGCAGGATGGCACCAAAAACTTAATGATATGGAGAACAAATGGATCATTAGGTTGGGGGGGGTCTCTTTAGACCTGGATTAAACACATTAGAACCAATATATTGAGATTCAGATTTTCATCTCAACAATTGTCTTTTATTATATGCTTTTTGTAATCAAACCAATGGCATGTATATATTTTTTTATTTTTTGGTTTTATAATTGCTTGCATCAAGTATATTTCATAACTGAATATATGCAAGACATTGTATTTATATTACATTTAGATTTGTTTTGTCTTATTATTACCATTGGTTTGTACAACATGCACATATCCAAATATATGTATATATAGAATTATTCAAAAATTTTTCTATATATTCCCACACTGGTATATGTTTTGTTGGGATATATAAAAAATAATTTTTTTGGGTGATATATGCATTTTGTTACAAAAGGTTTTTTTGGTATTATAATATTTTGGTTTGTTTAATGTGTTTAATTTATTTGGATTTGGAATATATTTCAACATATGTGGCATGCCCCTTTAAGAGGTGTACTATTCAAAATGGTGGAGTTTCTCTTTTTTGTCATTCATTTTATGTGCATTGAGAAAGGCTAACATTAGCCGAAACCGGTTTGCATTAGCACTGGTTATTACCACTGCTAATCTATTAAGCAAACAGATTAATGGGCTAAGGGCAAAATAAAACCACAGCAGTGACAAGGAATCACTCTGGAATATCCTCCTTTGAATTTTTACCCTTGGAATAATAATTTGTCCTTTACCGTGGCTTAACTACAAAGTGGTTTGCCGCTGTTTCACTGTCGCTGTAATGTAATTGAACAGAGTAGGGTGCATCTTGTATATCTGTAAGCATTTGTTTAGCATGAATAGGGTAGCACAGTGGTACAGCAGTTAGTGTTGTTGCCTCACAGGAAGAGGTTCTCCAGTTGGATTCTTGGTGAGGTGCCTACTGTGTGGAGTCTCCATATCTTCCTTGTGTACACCTGGATTTCATCCAGGTGCTCCAGTTTCCTCCCACTTTCCCAAGACATGCTGCAGGTGGATTGGACACTCTAAATTGGCCCTAGGTGTGAGTATGTGTACCTTCTGAAGATTGGTTGCCTGGCTGGTAACTTGAAACTGTAAAACTCTACAAACACTCATTCTGTGGACCGATGATTTGCTGTGGTGACCCCTAATGGGAGCAGCCGAAAGGAGAAGAAGATTTCTAAATCCATGAATGTGGGATGCTGTCAAATGCTTCTGTGTAATAATTCGATGACATACTTAGATTCATCTCCCATTTTACAATTCTCTTATGGTTTTGTTTAGCAACATATGAACCTTTGTTCCATATGACTTTTGTTACCATTTTGTTCTACTGCCATAATCAAGTTTTTTTTCTAAATGACTATAAACTCTATCTGCATCATTTCCAGTCTATAGTTTGTATATTGTCTGAAGGAAAGTTATTGGTCTGTAGGTTCAGATGAGTATCATTTTTTTCCTGTTGTTTACCAGGTTGGTGTCCGTTTGAGATGTGCAGATAAGTAATTCTTATACAGGGCTAAAGCTTTGTGAAACGATGTTGATACTTTCAACCAAAGGTTAGGTACTGCATCTGTGCCTGGAGTTTTCTGTTTAGAACCTTTCTTAATTTTGTTTCAGTTTTTCTGGCCATTACTTTATCCCATTTCATATTCCCTACATTGGAACTCCTTACTGTTTCTTTTAATGTTTCAGTATCTTTGTTATATTCCACATGGGCTTCATAAATATTTCTCCAAAATGTGTCTTATTTCTTCTTTTTTTGGTAGTGTTTCTATTCCTTTTACTTTGTTTCCCAGTTTTCTATAAAACTTTTTGGGGTCATGAATGAAACTGCTTATTTTGTAGTTTTCCTTTATATTTAACAGTATATCTCCTAAATCTTCCTGCTTGTACTGATACGTTTAGTTTATTATTTGTGATAGTCTATGATAGATCGTGGCCTGTTTTGAAACTTTGCATTGCTTTCACAATGCTTATCTTTCTAAATATTTTTGATGATCTGCTCTATCTTCTATATTTTTCTAATAGTGATACTTCTTGTCTTGTTTGCTATATAGCTTTCTGTATTTGATGTTTCCATGGTGGCATTTTAATTCTTCCCTTCCCTTTCCTTGTTTTTCTATTCTTTTGTGGTAAGACTTTATCTGTTATTAATTTAGCTGCACAATATTATATTCTGTTTATTTCTGTTAGACTACATGAATTGCTCTTAATTGTCCTAATTACTGTGTTCATCTGTTTTGCCAGACTTCTAACATTTTGGGTCTTATTTACTTTTCTACAATCTATATCTTTCATTGATCTTAATATGTCTATCCATATCATCCCTTAAATCACTTTCATTTAGACTGAAAGCGCCTTCTTTGCTCTCCATTTCCTGTCAGTATTCTGTAGAAAATTCCAGAAAACTTCCTGTGGCATACCCTCTTCAGATGTATCCTGCTTCATCTTCTGTTCCTTCATATGGGAACTCATTGGCCTATAACTTCACAACATTGTCTGTGTCAGAGTTGTCACTTTTTCCTGCTCCTTTACCCTGCATTGCTACTTCAACTCTGTCGCTCTTTGTAATTCAAAGAACCTCCTATGTTTGTTGTCAACCTCATAATTTATATTTTTTTCTGCCATCAAGCTTTGTAACAATTTGCATTATATGTCAACCATAAATAATCTGTTTTAATTTTTTTGTCCTCAAATGTTAACACTGTATGACATTTTTATTCTACAGTGTATTATTTCAATATCAGGTGTCAAAAAATATTTATTAAACTGTGACTAACTTATACTGACCTAAAATATGTTTATGCTTACTGTCTAAAATGTATTAACCTGGCAAAGGCTCTTGAATCCCCCATAGTGCCTTTTTTAGGCAATGCCATGAGGTCAAAACTAGCAACACGGAAATTTAATCAAACTGTATATTAAAGGTCATGCTGCTAAATGCTAGGAGTCTAAACATGAAACTGTACTCATTGCAAGCATTATTAACCATAGAAGAAGCTGACATTTGTGCAGTCACAGAAACCTGGTTCAAAGCTGTGGAGAGCACCCCAGCCATACCAGGTTACTCATCTTATCATGCATTGAGACTCCAAGCTGTGAGCAGCAAAACAAAAGGAGGTGAAGTTACAATATATATAAAAGACATACACACCTCTAGGCTGGTCAGACAGTATGATGCACATGAAATACTCCAGGTGCAGTTAACAACTGACAAGATGCCTATTCAAATCATAGTCCACAGTCCATCAACTCTGACTCAAGATGCCAACTCCACCTATCTGGACCTCTTTGAATCTATCAGGATTCAACCCTTTACCCTGATCCTGGGCGACTGTAACTATTCAACTATAGATTGGAAGAAATACTCATGCCAAAACACAAATACCCAGAGATTCCTTGATTTTGTCAGTGCAAATGCCTTGAACCAGTTGGGTGACACCCCCACAAGAAGTGAAAATATCTTAGACTTGGTATTAACCAACATGAGTAACCACTGCAGCATCCCTACAATGTCATCATCCCTGGCAAGATCTGACCACAAGGCAATCACTTTTGAAGTCACCATCTCCCCTGAACCTCCCCCCCCCCAGCTATGGTCAAACAAAAAAACTTCTCCAAAGCTGATTACAGCATCCTGATGGAAGGTATAAAAAACTTCACAGCCCCCTCCCCCTCCATAGGAACTGGCACATATGTCCAAACCTGCACCAAAGTGCTATATGAGCATTTATAGCTGCATGGAATTAGGAATACCAGACAGGACGAAATTATCCTCCTCAAGGAAGAGTAAACCTGTCTGGCGGACATCCGCAATAAATAAACTCTATAATAAAAGGAAAAAATTTCTGAACAGGACCAAGAAGGAGTAGGTGCCTAATTAGAAGCAATTTCTCCTTAGCCTGAACAAACAAATAAGAGCACTAGTGAAATCCTCCAAAGCAAACTTTGAGTCCAAATTGACCACATCTACTAAAGACAATCATAAGGCCTTCTTCACATATGTCCACGATGTCAAGGGAAGCACCCTGATCTGCTCAGAACTGGTGGTCAAGGACACCACATACACAAACCCTGTAGATATAGCCAACCTGTTGGCAGACAGGTTCAGTGAAAACTTCACTCCTGTGCCCCCCCATCAGTAAAACAGGACATCCCCAGTACCTGCCCCCCTTCCCTTATCTCTACGAAGCAAGTTATCACTGCCCTCTCAAAGGCAAGACATACAGCTTCCATGGGACCCAATAACATCCAAGGCTGCATCCTACATGAACTTAGGCAGGAACTTGGAGCACTATTATTCACCCTATTCAACCAAAGCCTGAGTATTGGCTTCATCCCAGTCGAGTGGAGGACAGCTACTGTCATCCCTTTGCACAAAGGTGGAGCATCTACCAATCTAGGAAATTATACACCCATCAGCCTAACTAGCCTGATCTGCAAGGCCATGAATTGGATTATCATGGACCTCATTAACAAGGACATTGGCAACCTCCAGACACTTGACCCCACACAGTTTGGTTTTGTTTAGGGGAGGTCATGCCTATTACATTTGGTTGACTACTTTGAGACATTCACCAAGGCCATAGATGAGGGGAAGACCATGCACACCACCTATCTTGACCTGGCCAAAGACTTTGATATTATTCTCCACTAAGGTATAATAGATAAACACTCTCAACTAGGCATCAGTCCATATGTTACCAGATTGGTAGCAAACTGGCTCACTGATAGAACCCACCTAGTCAAAATAGGGGAAGCCACCTCAAGTAGTAGACCTGTAACAAGCGGTGTACCCCAGGGATTGATCATGGAGCCTCTGCTGTTTGGGATATACTTCTCAGAGGTGCAGGCCAAATCTAGTGGGCTATGGCTGATCAAGTTTACAGATGACTGCAGGCTGGGTGCTGTCATCAATTCCACTAGTGATGTGGACATACTGCAAGACAGTCTCACCCAAACAAATGACTGGTGCTAGAAACATTGGCTGAAACAGAATGCCAAAAAATGCATCAGCATCCCTTTTGGGGAGAGTGATATCCCCACAAATTATCACATTGATAATAAGGCACTAAGCACACAATCAGTCGTGAGAGACTTGGGCATCCAGGTTGATAGCAAACCGACTTTTTACCACCATATTGCCTCCGTTGTATGGAAGCTTTCTACATGGCCCACCTCATTAGTAAGGGTATCTCATCCAGGGACAAGGTGGTCATAGCAGCCCTGTATTCTGCACTTA
Source organism: Protopterus annectens (assembly GCF_019279795.1). Classification (NCBI taxonomy): domain Eukaryota; kingdom Metazoa; phylum Chordata; order Ceratodontiformes; family Protopteridae; genus Protopterus; species Protopterus annectens. Next base: position 998,096,420 of record NC_056732.1, on the reverse strand, counting down.
TAAGACCCATTATTCAGTACAATGCCTCTTTCAGCATGTACATCACAAAGCACATGTAGCAGCTATAGAGACCACAAAGGTTCCTCACACAGAGAATCCACGGCCTCAAACATCTACCTTACACAGATAGGCTAAAAACCCTGTCCCTCTACTCAGTCTCCTACAGACTCCTCAGAGGTGACCTCTGTCTGGCACACAAAGCAAATTCAGACACCACCTTGATGGGACTGCTGCATATCTACAAGTCAAGCTGCACTCGAGTAACCCACACGCATGACCTCAGCCTAGTCTGTCACATCAATAGGACTTGTTGGTGGGACAGATTTGTGTCCCAGAAACTCCCCTTTTTGTGGAATAGACTCCCTCTCCACATAAAGCAGGGTACCTCATTAAACCTTTTTATGTGCAACGTGGATAACTGGATGGGGAACAGAAAATACACCCCTGGGATTCCACTTGTGTCCCTGTTGGACAGTGGCATAGGGTGCTGACTTGTTAGAACATGGGCTAAATTCTTGGCTAGGCTTGAAAGGGCCTCAGGGCCAATAGCCTAGTAACTTCATATGGTCCTATAAACTATTGTTTTACATGTTTACTTGTTTTATTGTGGATTTTTTTTTCTCCTGGGCCTCCTCTGAAAGGGGGAAGCTTGTCTACTCAGTTAAACTATCCTGGTTAACAAATGCAATAAATAAATAAATTGCTTGTTGTGAAAACATTACTGCTACACAGTAAGAAAAATTTAATTCTGTCAGCTTGGCCACCTTTGGTATTCTAGGTGCCTCTATGTATAGGTCTGTGAATTTCAGGTTTGTTTTGTTTTATTGTAAACTGACCCCTGGTTCAAGTGGAACCGAACAGTAAATAGAACTAGGAGAAGACTGTGATCTTCCTGTGACCTGTCTCCCCAAAGGGCCTTTTGACATCCCAGATACTTGTCCCACACCTCACATCTCCATAGATCAAGTGTTACAGGCCCTATCCAAGGCAAAAAACACAGATGTTCTTCATTCCACATTGCTGCAGTCCTAACTATTGGGTAGTCCGCTGTCCCAGTCGGCCCGAATACCAAAGTATATGGCTGACGTTGGTCAAGGCGCATTAGACTGACGTCAGTACGTCAGGGTACTAATGCGCATGACCGACGTCATATCCTCAGTCTTTTTTGCCGCATGGTCCGATGCAGAAGCAGTTTTGCGAGTGCAGGTTGGCGTTCTGAAAGTTTCTGAAGTCAGAGTTTCAGACCGAATCAAAGTTGGCTAAGTACCCGTTGGGAATATTTTGTTTTTCTTGCCTCAGTATTTAACCGGATGTCAGAAAAGTGAATAACTGTATTTCTTGTGGGAAACAGATACCTCATAGGGATTACCATACTTTGTGTATACCTTGTTTAGGGCCTGAGCACGACGTTGTTGGATGCCGCTCTTGTGCTAGATTTAACAAACGCACTATTAAGAGAAGGTTAGACTGTGCCAGGTTAGTTTTGGGAAGCGTTGTAATTATAAAATGCCGTCGGATGCTCCGGCGCCGCTTCGCCAAAAGCGCAAGGATAAAGCAGCAAAGCCTAGAGTGGAAGAACCGACAGTCCCGGACGTCGGTTCTTTAGAAGGCTCAGTGGAGCCGGAGGTTCTGCCAGGAGGTTCTTTGGAGTCTCAGGGAGAGACTTTACTGTTACAGGATGTGTCCTCTCAGGAAGTAGGCCAGGCTGAAGGGGCTTCTCAGGTGGCTGTTCTTCCCTCTCTTCCTAAGGTGGTTAGAGCCTCCCCTTCTGTTTCCAAGGCTTCTTTGAGAGGTAGGCCAAGTTTAACTTCAGTTGGGGTTTCTCCTAGTGCTTCAGGGTCTTTGCCTAAGAAACATATGCTTAAAATGGCAGAGGATTTGATTACTATGATTAGAGGTTCTATGCCCCCTCCTGATAAGAGGCCTAGGGTGGAACCTGAGTTTGAGAGTTTTGAGCAGTGTTCGGAGGCTTCTGAGTCTTCGGCTGAAGACTTGCAGGAGTGTCCTCCTTATTCTGATTCTGATGTGGATGATTCTACTCCTTCAGCTTCTCCTCCTGAGGATTTTTCATTTTCAGAGACTCTGCATTCCATGAGGGAGCATTTTAAATGGGAAGGTCAAGATTTCTCTGATTCCAGGAAGAGGCTTAGGGAATTCTTGTTTTACCCCAGCATAGGCCTTTAGCTATACCTCCTGTTCTGAATGTGGTGGAAGATGTTTTTGCAGAGGCTTCCCTGAATCCTGATTCTTTGCCTCCTGCCCCAGTTAAACCGGATAGGTACTATAGGGTGCCTGAAGCTCATAAGTATCTTTTAAGAGTCCTAGGGCAGACCGGAAACTGTCTCTCAGGGGCCTAAAGGTGTGAAGGCTTCTGTTGTTAAAAATCCTGTTCCTCTTGATAAAGAGGCAAGGGCTTTGGATAGATGGGGAAAGAAAGTGTATACTTCTTCCACTTTAGCCATGAGGGCGTTGAATTGTCAGTTTCACATGTTAAAATATCAGAATTATCTCCTTTCACAATTGAAGTCTAAGGTGGATGCTCTGGCAGAAGGTATTGAGTGTAAAGAGTTGCAGGATTTAGTTCATGTGTCTGAACAGGTGGGTAAGCATTCCTTGCAGTGTGGTTTTGATGCTGTGCAGGCCTCCTCGAGGGTGGCTACCACTGGTTCTGTTCTTCGTAGGCACGCCTGGTTGAGGGATCAGAATTTAGCTGAGCATGTTAAGACAAGGATTTTGGATGCTCCTTTACAGTCTGATGTGTTGTTTGGTTCGCCTGTGGAAGCAGTTTTAAAGAAAATGGAGGACAAGGCTAAGTCTATGCAAACTGTTAAGGATTTTTTGCAGGTGCAGCCTCCGAAGTTTAGTAGAAATTGGCCTTCTAAGGGATGGACATATCCTGCTTATGATTCCCAGTCTAGAGGTAGGTCTAGACGTGGTAGGGGCAGAGCTCAAGGTTCTTTTAGGCCTACAACAGGGAGTTCACCTGCTCAGACTTCTGGTGAGGGCAGGGGTCAGTCCTTTCGTAAACAGACCCAATGACCTACCTTTTCAGCTGCCAGTACATTCTCGCCTGGCAGCACCTTTGGGAGGAAGGCTGGCTCTTTTCAAAGAAAATTGGGATTTAATTACCCAAGACAGATGGGTTTTGGATATCATTCACCACGGTTACAGGTTTTATTTCCATACCTTGCCTCCTTTCAAAGGCATGCCAGACATTCCTCCTCTACAAAGAAAAGAGGCTCACAAGCAAATTTCTCTGTTGCTCCAAATAGGGGCCATTCAGCCAGTTCCTGTGCCAGAAAGGGGCCTAGGATTTTACTCGCCTGTTCCTAGTACCGAAGAAGGGGAACACGTGGAGACCAATTTTGGATTTATCTATCCTCAACACTTATCTGGACATTCCCAAGTTCAAAATGTTGACGTTACAACAGCTTTTACCTCTGCTGGGCAAAGATCACTGGATGGTAACTTTAGATCTCAAGGAAGCTTACCTTCATGTGCCTATCAGATTAAGTTGCAGGAAGTATCTGCGTTTTCGAGCTGGAGATTCTCATTATCAGTTCTCTGCATTGCCCTTTGGCTTATCCACTGCGCCCAGAGTATTCACAAAGGTTCTGGCTCCAGTGATAGCTTACTTCAGGCTAAAAGGAATACAAATCTATCCTTACTTGGACGACTGCCTGATTCTGGCTCAAGAAAAGGAAGACCTTTTACAGCATTTGGAATATGTGATAGCAGTGCTAAGATGCCTAGGGTATTCTGTGAACGAAATAAAGTCCAGTCTAGTACCCTCTCAAGACATGTGCTTTCTGGGTGTGAGACTGAATACAGCATCCCAGATGGCCTTTTAACCCCGGACAAACAAAAGAATCTTTCCAGTTACTTCCATCATCTATCTCTTCAGTCCGGGCTGACTGCAAGGACAGTCCTTCAAGCCTTAGGGTTCATGGCATCTTGTATTCTGGTGCTTCCCAATGCCAGACTGCATATGAGGAAGCTGCAATGGTATCTCAAAAATGTATGGACACAGCACTGCCAGGATTTGGACACTGTCATTCAAATAATACCTTGCATTCAAAAGGAATTTTTGTGGTGGGCTCAGGAATGTCACCTAAACAAGGGACTCTCTGTGACCCGGCCAGAGGCGAGTCAGATTCTAACGACAGATGCCTCAGACATTGCTTGGGAGCTCATCTAAATGGAAAGTGGATACAAAACAAGTGGCCTGCCAGACTACAGCATCTACATATCAACATGAAAGAGATGTTAGCAGTCCAGTTTGCATTAATGGCTTTCAAGGAGTTACTTCTTCCAGGGCAGGTGTTGATTCTAACAGACAACACAACTGTCATGTGGTACATCAACAAACAAGGGGAACACATTCTTACCCGTTGTGCAGGCAAGCAATGATTTTATGGGAGACTGCGCTCAGCTTGCAACTAACTCTTCAGGCAAGGTTTCTGCCGGGAGCACAGAACTCCTTAGCAGATGTGTTAAGCAGACAAATCATGGATCCCCATGAGTGGAAACTGGATCTTCATGTATTTCGAAAATTGACAGTGTCATGGGGAACTCCAGACATAGATCTGTTCGCTTCTCCACTAAACCACCAGCTGCCAAAGTTTTGCACAAAGAGGTTTCATCACACAGCTTGGAAAGTGGATGCTCTTTCTTTCAGTTGGAAAAATCTTCATGTGTATGCCTTTCCACCTCTGCCTCTTCTCCCAAAGGTGCTCCTAAAGGTCAGACAAGACAAGCCAAGGATGATTTTAATAGCTCCAGATTGGCCTCGACAACACTGGTACCCATTACTGAGGAATCTGGTAAGGAAGCCTCCATGGCCTTTACCTTTGATTCCACACCTGTTGTCTCAGAGGGACGGTCACCTGCTCAATGTCAAGCTTCACTCTCTTCATCTAACAGCCTGGCATATTCTGTTTTGAAACACAGCAGGTCTCAACTTCCTCAACAAGTTTTAAATGTGATTTTGGAAGCCAGAAGACCTAGTACAAGGAAAGTGTACGCAGAGAAATGGAAGAGATTTTTATTTTGGAGTGCAGCAAACAGGTTGGAGATTTCTGAGCCTAATTTGAGTGTGGCTCTTCAATATCTTACTGAGTTATTGGACAAAGGTTTGTCTTTCTCTTCCATTAAGATTCATGCTGCAGCAATTTCAGCTCACTATGATTGTGACCCACCATTGTTTTCGCATCCTTTGTTCAAGCAATTTCTTAGAGGGGCAAAGAATATAAGACCCCCGTGAGCTCCTACTCCTGCTTGGGATCTCAATTTTGTGTTGGAGAAACTTACTCTACAACCTTTTGAGCCTGCGGCTACTGCTGAATTGAAATACTTGTCATGGAAGACTGCTTTTTTGTTGGCCATTACTTCTGCAAGAAGGGTTTCTGAATTGCAGGCCCTTATGGCGGTAGAGCCTTTTTTGATTTTTCATAAGGATAGGGTATCATTACGTAGTAATCCTTCCTTTATGCCTAAGGTGGTTTCTAGTGTGGCTTTAAACCAAACTATTCATTTGCCTACTTTTTATGCAGATCCCCAAAATAGAGGGGAAAAGATTTTGCTCACTTTAGATGTACACAGGCAATTGCGTTATTATTTAAGCAGGACTAAGGATTTTAGGCAGTCTCAGCAGTTGTTTGTTTCTTTTGCTTTGAGTTCTCAGGGAAAGCCTGTGTCAAAACAAACTATTTCTAAGTGGATTGGGTTTTGCATTGCATTTTGTTATTCCCATCATGGCAAGGAGATTCCAGCTGGGATTAGGCCTCATTCCACTAGAGCTACTGCCACTTCAACATCATTTCTAAGGGGGGTGGCAACTAAGGATATTTTGGAGGCAGCTACTTGGAGTTCAGTGCATACTTTCTCTAAGCATTATCACCTTCCTCTCTTCTCTAAATCTAGGGCTGGTTTTGCCACAGCTATTTTGCAAGGCATGTTGTCAGCTCCTGCTTCCTTATGATTTGCCAGCCTCCCTTACCTCTGCTTTGGGATTCTACCCAATAGTTAGGACTGCAGCAATGTGGAATGAAGAACATAGTACAGTTTTGTACCTACCATAAATGTAGATGTTCGATGATCCACATTGCTGCAGTCCAATCCTCCCTCCTTCCGGTCTGTGTTTAGGGGTGGTTGTGTAGGTGAGGTTATACTCTGGTAATTTTGTATATATTGTACATATTTTTGGTGCAGGAATGTTTGGAGTTTTTGGTTTTGGCCTTGTCTTTTTAGGGTCTTCTGACATCTGGGGCAAGAAAAGACTGAGGATATGACGTCGGTCATGCGCATTAGTACCCTGACGTACTGACGTCAGTCTAATGCGCCTTGACCAACGTCAGCCATATACTTTGGTATTCGGGCCGACTGGGACAGCGGACTACCCAATAGTTAGGACTGCAGCAATGTGGATCCTCGAACATCTACATTTATGGTAGGTACAAAACTGTACTTTTTCATGGGTCCTGATAGTATCCCAGGATGTATTCTCCACCATCTCCAGCAAGAACTGGCTTCGCCATTAAGCACCCTTTTCAGCCACAGCCTAAGTACTGGCTTCATTCCAGTAGAGTGGAGAACTGCCATTGTCAACCCCTTGCACAAAGGTGGTTCCATTACTGACCCTGGAAACTATCACCCCATTAGCTTAACAAGTCTGATCTGTAAAGCCATGGGGCATATTATTATGAATCTCATAAACAAGGACATAGGCAATCTTCAAGTGCATGATCCCACCCAGTTCAGCTTTGTCAAGGGCAGAGCTTGTCTTTTGAACCAGGCTGACTTATTTGAGACTGTCACCAAGGCACTGGATGAGGGAAAGTCAGTACATACAGCTTACCTTGACTTGGCCAAGGTGTTTGACACAATCCCCCACTCGGGCATCATCGAAAAGCTAACACAACTTGGCATAAATCCCTATATCATCAGGTGGGTGGCCAACCTGGCTCTCTGACAGGACCCTCAAAGTCAGAATAGGCACCTCCACCTCCGATTGCAGACCTGTCACTAGTGGAGTTCCCCAGGGATCTTCCTGGGACCCCTACTGTTTGGCATCTATTTCTCATAGGTACAGGCAAAGGCAAAAGGCCTGTGGCTAACCAAGTTTGCCAATGACTGTAAGTTAGGTGTTGTCACTGACTCCCCAAATGATGTTAACATACTACAAGAGGGTCTCACAGCAACTAATGACTGGTGGCAAAGTCATAACCTCAAACTAAATACAAAAAAAAGTATCATCATACCATTTGGCAAAAACACAACCCCTACTGATTACCACATCAATGGCAACCCTCTAAGCACACAACCTGTGGTGAAAGGTCTGGGCACTCAGGTTGATAACAACGTCACATTCGACCATCATGCAGCGGCAGTGGTCAGAAAAGCCTTTTACTTGGTTCATCTCATAAATAAAGGGATTGCATCCAGGAAAAAGGAGGTTATTACCTCTCTGTACTCCTCCCTTATTAGACCAATAATTGAGTATAATACCCCGTTTGGGATGTACCTCTCCAAACATTTGCACCAACTGGATAGGCCACTGAAATACTTTGCAAGGAGAATCCATGGCCTCCAACACCTGCCCTATGCTCAATCGCCTAGGCTCAAATCACTATCACTCTACTCGGTGTCATACAGATTGCTCAGGGGTGATCTGTGTCTCGCCTACAAGGCAATCTTGGACCCTTCCCTACTCCATATCTGTAAGTCTAACTCCTCACTCACTACTCAAAAGGCCTGAACCTAATATGTAACATTAACAAAACCTGCTGGAGAAATAGTTTTGTCTCCCAGATGCTGCCCCGTCTCCGGAATAGACTTCCCATACATGTCAAACTGAACACCTCACTGACACTCTTCAAGCGCAACCTTGATGAGTGGATGGGAAACCACAAATTCATCCCAGGGGTTCCACCTGTGCCCCTCATTGACTGGGGCAACATGTGCTGACTGAGGTTTATTTTTGGGGATAAACTCTTGGCTAGTCTTGTAAGGGACCCAGGGCCATTAGCCTAATAACCTCCTATGATCCTATATATGTATAGAGTAGTAGGTGGATAAATACATAGATTTAAAATGTAGATGAACCTATAGATACATAACTAGAAGCCTCTTGTGTAAGATGATGTGATTTGTAGCTTTCACCATATAGTGTGCACATCAGTACACATGAGTAGCCTTCTGTTGATGTCCAGGCTTAAAATCTTCCAGCATGAACCTAATGTGAGGCCAGTTACACATGTTCAGATGATGCCATGTTGGAATCCATTTAATTAGGAGAAATCCTGAGGTGGGGGATGGGGTTGTTTAATAGCATTTGCATTAGTTGTCTTTGATACCATTTGGGCTTCAGACAGGGAATTCAGATGGACGAGCCTTTAAGCACATTGTAACAGCATGAAGAGACAAAAACATGAAAAAGATCACGAATAACTGGGTCAAAGGAATCCACTGGAGAATGTGGAAAATATGGAAATATTTAAACTGTGTGTGTGTGTGTGTGTGTGTGTGTGTGTGTGATGCAAATAATTTGAAGTAAAAAAGAGTCATATACAGCCCTTGTATATCTTTTTTGAAATCTGCAGGTATATTTATAGAATATATTCCTTGCTCAAAAAGACTTTGTAATAAATTCCTCCTTCAGTGTTTTTGGTATTCGTGTGGAACCTTCATGTACATGCAATACACAGTAGTGTGAAAGTTAAATGAAAAAGGCAATGAATTAAAACACAGCTCTTTAGAAATATATGAGTGTTGTACAAGTTAAATGAAAAAGTCACTGGAATTAAATAAAAACATTTACAAATACCGGATAAAATGTTTATATTTTACTTTACCTTTATTCCCAAAATTTAACAATAACGAAAGTGGGTCAGGAAACTGTGATGGTTTGCAGTTATGGAGTAAGGACCTGTGCTGGTTTGTAGATATGGAGTAAGGACCTGTGTTGGTTTGCAGTTACGGAGTAAGAACCCGTGATGGTTTATAGTTACGGAGTAAGGACCTGGGTTGGTTTACAGTTATGGAGCAAGGACCTGTGATGGTTTGTAGTTACAGAGTAAGGACCTGTAATGGTTTGTAGTTATGGATTAAGGACCTGTGATGGTTTGCAGTTATGGAGTAAGGACCTGTGATGGTTTGTAGATACGGAGTAAGGATCTGTGTTGGTTTGCAGTTACAGAGTAAGAACCTGTGATGGTTTGTAGTTACAGAGTAAGGACCTGTGATGGTTTGCAGTTATGGAGTAAGGACCTGTGTTGGTTTGCAGTTATGGAGTAAGGACCTGTGATGGTTTGCAGTTAAGGAGTAAGAACCTGCGGTGGTTTGTAGTTACAGAGTAAGGACCTGGGATGGTTTGCAGTTATGGAGTAAGAACCTGTGATGGTTTGCAGTTATGGAGTAAGGAACTGTGATGGTTTGTAGCTACAGAGTAAGGACCTGGGATGGTTTACAGTTATGGAGTAAGGACCTGTGATGGTTTGTAGATACGGAGTAAGGACCTGTGTTGGTTTTCAGTTATGGAGTAAGAACCTGTGATGGTTTGTAGTTACAGAGTAAGGACCTGGGATGGTTTGCAGTTACAGAGTAAGAACCTGTGGTGGTTTGTAGTTACGGAGAAAGGACCTGGGATGATTTGCAGTTACGGAGGAAGAACCTGTGATGGTTTGTAGTTACAGAGTAAGAATGTGTGATGGTTTGTAGTTACAGAGTAAGGCCATATGATGGTTTGCAGTTATGGAGTAAGGACCTGTTTTGGTTTGTAGTTACGGAGAAAGGACCTGGGATGATTTGCAGTTACAGAGTAAGGACCTGGGATGGTTTGCAGTTACAGAGTAAGCACCTTTGATGGTTTGCAGTTACGGAGTAAGGACCTGGGATGGTTTACAGTTATGGAGTAAGGACTTGTGATGGTTTGTAGATACGGAGTAAGTGCCTGTGTTGATTTGCAGTTACGGAGTAAGAACCTGTGATGGTTTGTAGTTACAGAGTAAGGACCTGGGATGGTTTACAGTTATGGAGTAAGGACCAGCGATGGTTTGTAGATATGGAGTAAGGACCTGTGTTGGTTTGCAGTTATGGAGTAAGAACCTGTGGTGGTTTGTAGTTACAGAGTAAGGACCTGGGATGATTTGCAGTTACGGAGTAAGAACCTGTAATGGTTTGTAGTTATGGCGTAAACACCTGGGATAGTTTGCAGTTATGGAGTAAGGACCTGTGTTGGTTTGCAGTTATGGAGTAAGAACCTGTGGTGGTTTGTAGTTACAGAGTAAGGACCTGGGATGGTTTACAGTTATGGAGTAAGAACCTGTGATGGTTTGTAGTTACAGAGTAAGGACCTGGGATGGTTTACAGTTATGGAGTAAGGACCAGCGATGGTTTGTAGATATGGAGTAAGGACCTGTGTTGGTTTGCAGTTATGGAGTAAGAACCTGTGGTGGTTTGTAGTTACAGAGTAAGGACCTGGGATGATTTGCAGTTACGGAGTAAGAACCTGTAATGGTTTGTAGTTACGGCGTAAACACCTGGGATGGTTTGCAGTTATGGAGTAAGGACCTGTGATGGTTTGCAGTTACGGAGTAAGGACCTGGGATGGTTTACAGTTATGGAGTAAGGACCTGTGATGGTTTGTAGATATGGAGTAAGGACCTGTGTTGGTTTGCAGTTACGGAGTAAGAACCTGTGATGGTTTGTAGTTACAGAGTAAGGACCTGGGATGGTTTACAGTTATGGAGTAAGGACCTGTGGTGGTTTGTAGATACAGAGTAAGGACCTGTGTTGGTTTGCAGTTACAGAGTAAGAATGTGTGATGGTTTGTAGTTACAGAGTAAGGCCATATGATGGTTTGCAGTTATGGAGTAAGGACCTGTTTTGGTTTGCAGTTATGGAGTAAGGACCTCTGTTGGTTTGCAGCTATGGAGTAAGGAGCTGTGGTGGTTTGCAGTTAAGGTGTAAGAACCTGTGGTGGTTTGCAGTTATGGAGTAAGGAACTGGGATGATTTGTAGTTACAGAGTAAGGACCTGTGTTGGTTTGCAGTTACGGAGTAAAAACCTGTGATGGTTTGTAGTTATAGAGTAAGGACCTGTGATGGTTTGCAGTTATGGCATAAGGACCTGTGATGGTTTGCAGTTACGGAGTAAGAAAACGTGATGGTTTGTAGTTACAGAGTAAGGACTTGGGATGGTTTGCAGTTATGGAGTAAGAACCTGTGATGGTTTGCAGTTACGGAGTAAGAACCTGGGATGGTTTGCAGTTATGGAGTAAGGACCTGTAATGGTTTGCTGTTACAGAGTAAGAACCTGGGATGGTTTGCAGTTATGGAGTAAGGACCTGTGATGGTTCGCAGTTACGGAGTGAGATCTCTGATGGTTTGTAGTTATGGAGTAAGGACCTGTGTTGGTTTGCAGTTATGGAGTAAGGACCTGTGATGGTTTGTAGTTACAGAGTAAGGACCTGTGTTGGTTTGCAGTTACAGAGTAAGAACCTGTGATGGTTTGTAGTTATGGAGTAAGGACCTGTGTTGGTTTACAGTTATGGAGTAAGGACCTGTGATGGGTTGCAGTTATGGAGTAAGGACCTGTGATGGTTTGTAGTTACAGAGTAAGGACCACGGATGGTTTACAGTTATGGAGTAAGGACCTGTGATGGTTTGTAGATACGGAGTAAGGACCTGTGTTGGTTTGCAGTTACGGAGTAAGAACCTGTGATGGTTTGTGGTTACAGAGGAAGGACCTGTGATGGTTTGCAGTTATGGCGTAAGGATTTGCATTGGTTTGCAGTTATGGAGTAAGGACCTGTGATGGTTTGCAGTTACGGAGTAAGAACCTGTGTTGGTTTGTAGTTACAGAGTAAGGACCTGGGATGGTTTGCACTTACGGAGTAAGAACCTGTGATGAGTTGTCGTTATGGAGTAAGAATCTGGGATGGTTTGCAGTTATGGAGTAAGGACCTGTGATGGTTTGCAGTGACAGAGTAAGAACTCTGATGATTTGTAGTTATGGAGTCAGGACCTGTATTGGTTTGCAGTTTTGGAGTAAGGACCTGTGATGGCTTGTAGTTATGGAGTAAGAACATGTGATGGTTTGTAGTTATGGAGTAAGGACCTGTGTTGGTTTGCAGTTATGGAGCAAGGACCTGGGATGGTTTGCAGTTACAGAGTAAGAACATGTGCTGGTTTGTAGATATGGAGTAAGGACCTGTGTTGGTTTGTAGATATGGAGAAAGGACCTGTATTAGTTTGCAGTTACGGAGTAAGAACCTGTGATGGTTTGTAGTTACAGAGTAAGGACCTGGGATGGTTTACAGTTATGGAGTAAGGACCTGTGATGGTTTGTAGATACGTAGTAAGGACCTGTGTTGGTTTGCAGTTACGGAGTAAGAACCTGTGATGGTTTGTAGTTGCAGAGTAAGGACCTGGGATGGTTTACAGTTATGGAGTAAGGACCTGTGATCGTTTGTAGATACAGAGTAAGGACCTGTGTTGGTTTGCAGTTACGGAGTAAGAACCTGTGATGGTTTGTAGTTACAGAGTAAGGACTTGTGGTGGTTTGCAGTTAAGGAGTAAGAACCTGTGGTGGTTTGTAGTTACGGAGTAAGGACCTGGGATGGTTTGCAGTTATGGAGTAAGAACCTGTGATGGTTTGTAGTTACGGAGTAAGGACCTGGGATGGTCTGCAGTTACGGAGTAAGGACCTGTGATGGTTTGCAGTTAGGGAAGTAAGGACCTGTGATGGTTTGTAGATACAGAGTAAGGACCTGGGAGGGTTTACAGTTATGGAGTAAGGACCTGTGATGGTTTGTAGATATGGAGTAAGGACCTGTGTTGGTTTGCAGTATGGAGTAAGAACCTGTGATGGTTTGTAGTTATAGAGTAAGGACCTGTGATGGTTTGCAGATATGGCATAAGGACCTGTGATGGTTTGCAGTTACAGAGTAAGAACCTGTGATAGTTTGTAGTTACAGAGTAAGGACTTGGGATGGTTTGCAGTTATGGAGTAAGAACCTCTGATGGTTTGTAGTTACGGAGTTAGAACCTGGGATGGTTTGCAGTTATGGAGTAAGGACCTGTGATGGTTTGCTGTTACGGAGTAAGAACCTGGGATGGTTTGCAGTTATGGGGTAAGAACCTGTGATGGTTTGCAGTTATGGAGTGAGATCTCTGATGGTTTGTAGTTATGGAGTAAGGATCTGTGTTGGTTTGCAGCTATGGAGTAAGGACCTGTGATGGTTTGTAGTTACGGATTAAGGACCTGTGTTGGTTTGCAGTTACAGAGTAAGAACCTGTGATGGTTTTTAGTTATGGAGTAAGGACCTGTGTTGGTTTGCAGTTATGGAGTAACGACCTGTGATGGGTTGCAATTACGGAGTAAGGACCTGTGATGGTTTGTAATTACAGAGTAAGGACCGTGGATGGTTTACAGTTATGGAGTAAGGACCTGTGATGGTTTGTAGATATGGAGTAAGAACCTGTCTTAGTTTGCAGTTACGGAGTAAGAACCTGTGATGGTTTGTGGTTACAGAGTAAGGACCTGTGATGGTTTGCAGTTATGGCGTAAGGACCTGCATTGGTTTGCAATTATGGAGTAAGGACCTGTGATGGTTTTCAGTTATGGAGTAAGAACCTGTGATTGTTTGTTTTTACAGAGTAAGGACCTGGGATGGTTTGCAGTTACGGAGTAAGAATCTGTGATGGTTTGTAGTTACAGAGTAAGAATCTGGGATGGTTTGCAGTTATGGAGTAAGGACCTGTGATAGTTTGCAGTTACAGAGTAAGAACTCTGATGGTTTGTAGTTATTGAGTAAGGACCTGTGTTGGTTTGCAGTTATGGAGTAAGGACCTGTGATGGTTTGCAGTTACGGAGTAAGAACCTGTGATGGTTTGTAGTTACGGAGTAAGGACCTGTGTTGGTTTGCAGTTATGGAGTAAGGACCTGTGATGGTTTGTAGTTACAGAGTAAGGACCTGTGATGGTTTGCAGTTATGGAGTAAAGACCTGTGTTGGTTTGTAGTTACGGAGAAAGGACCTGTGTTGGTTTGCAGTTACAGAGTAAGGACCTGTGATGGTTTGTAGTTACGGAGTAAGGACCTTTGTTGGTTTGTAGTTATGGAGTAAGGACCTGTGTTGGTTTGCAATTATGGAGTAAGGACCTATGTTGCTTTGCAGTTACAGAGTAAGAACCTGTGATTGTTTGTAGTTACAGAGTAAGGACCTGTGATGGCTTGCATTTATGGAGTAAGGACCTGTGTTGCTTTGCAGTTATGGAGTAAGGACCTGTGATGGTTTGCAGTTATGGAGTAAGAACCTGTGATAGTTTGTTGTTATGGAGTAAGGACGTGGGATTGTTTACAGTTATGGAGTAAGGACCTGTGTTGGTTTGTAGTTATGGACTAAGGACCTGTGTTGGTTTGCAGTTACGGAGTAAGGACCTGTGATGGCTTGTAGTTACGGATTAAGGACCTGTGTTGTTTTGCAGTTACGGAGTAAGGACCTGTGTTGGTTTGTAGTTACAGAGTAAGGACCTGTGTTGGTTTGCAGTTACGGAGTAAGGACCTGCGATGGTTTGCAGTTACGGAGTAAGGACCTGGGATGGTTTGCAGTTATGGAGTAAGGACCTGGGATGGTTTACAGTTATGGAGTAAGAACCTGTGATGGTTTGTAGTTACGGAGTAGGCACCTGTGTTGGTTTGCAGTTATGGAGTAAGGACCTGGAATGGTTCTCAGTTATGGAGTAAGAACCTCTGATGGTTTGTAGTTACGGAGTAAGGACCTGTGTTGGTTTGCAGTTATGGAGTAAGGACCTGGGATGGTTTACAGTTATGGATTAAGCACCTGTGATGGTTTGCAGTTATGGAGCACTGGTAACATGGCTTTGATTTGTTTAGCTGGCATGCATGTGGAAGTGTAAATACATTCCTTCACTCACAAAAATGTGTCTAAAGGGCTGAGCACATCAAGAAAAATTGGTATGTGATTCAAGAAATACCAATGCAAGTCAGTATGCATATGAATAAAAGTTCAAAAGTACAGCTGATAAAAAGATAGGGTCATTACTTACAGAGTAAAACTAAAAACGAAATTATTGCAATTTTTCCTCAAGAACAATCTCATCCCATCTACTTATATTCAGTAGTCGTGTGACCTATGTAAAGTTCTATCAAACAGCATAAAGAGCTGTTTTTGCATAGCACTGATCATGAAGTGCAAACAGATATTTCACGCTGTAAAATCAATTTCTGAACCCCATCTCTATTGCTTTTACCATGTAAAGAATAACATATGTAGGCTGTATTAATTTTATTATTTAGAATATATGTCTTTACTGTGCGCTGGGTAATATTTGTAGACTGTATTACCAGTATCATTTAGAGCAAACTGTGCAGTGGGCACATTGTAACATTTATAGGCTGTATTAATTGGAGAGTTCCCTACCTTTATTAATTCTACTATACATAGAACATCATTTCGAGCCTTTATTAAGAAAATCAAGAGGAATATTGCTGTATTTTACTAACCCATTACAAAATAACATTGGCAAACAAAAGAACTAAAGTGACATTTGTCTTTGTTTAACTGTGGGAATGTCTTACTTGCTATTATTAAGTTTTTCTAATCATATCACCCAATTGGTTAATGATAGTTGTAGAACTATAAGTTGTATAAAACGATTTATAAAGTCTAGGAAATCAAAAACGATGAAGTCATTGTTTGTTAGTTACATCAGACCCAAACCTGAGTATGGAATAACAATATGGAAACCTTATAAGAAAACAAGCATGAGTAAACTGGAAAGAGTACAGCGGAAATATACCAAGAGCATTCACAGATGTGAAAGTTTAACTTATTATGAAAGACTAAAATATATTAACTTGTACAGTGTTTCTTACAGATGTCTAAGAGGAGATCTTATTCAAGTACATAGGGCATTTAGAGACGACTACGTCTGGGAATATTTGGGGTTATCAAAAAGTACTAGAGAATCATCAGACAACCTATGTAGAAGATTCTGTAGGAATGAGAAGTGCACTAATTGGTTCTCTGACAGAGTAGCTGATGCATGAACAGACTACCAAATTACATTAAAGCAAGTACTAGTTCAGATATTTTTAAGAACAGCCTGGACACTTATGGGAAAAAGTGTTTTGGTATATTGGCAAGCTAGAAGGGCATTAATGCCCGTGCTTGAAATATTTGTGTGTATTTAGAAAAGCACTTGCTAATCACAGCCATGTTGCTGCAGGTTGCTATACAGTGTACCAGATGGCATTCTTCTTGCTTATATATGTCTCTAATTTGACATTAATGAGTATCATAGAAAAGTGATTCCTTACATGCAGTATAATTAATTCAGTCCTCAGATGATAAGATGGCCTGTATCAGTCCTATTGCACATAGGTTTTGGCTATAACTTTTCACTATCAGGCTTCACAGAATAGTGTCTTTCATTTGAAAACATCCAACTTTGTCTTGTTTCTCCACTAAACAGTACAGCAAATGATTTTTGCAGACCTGAAGAATAGACTTAAAACATTCCTCTAAAACTTGTCTCTGAGTATCAAAGAATAGTGCCTCCTTAATGCAGTAGACTTAACACAGCCTTCAAATATCAAGTGGATTTCTTTGCTGTAATAATTTTATGTCCATCAGCACTCCTTCTCTATTTTAATCCCATTTAAAAGAGAATATCATTTGTAGGTTGTAGTACGTAAAATAAAGAAGCCTGTGTTGATATTTTTGCCACCCTTTACAGTACACCAAACAATATTTGCAAAGTTGGAAATAATGTGAAATATTTCTCTTACATATGTTAGGCTTCACATTTTCACTACTAAAACATCATTGAAAAATAATTGACAGTCAAAATAACATTGCTGTACATTTCTTCCCCCTTGAACAGTGTATGAACTGATATTTGGAAAGATGTAAAATAAAGTAAAACATTTCTCTTGGAGGCCCAGATTCTAAAAGAAGCAGGGCAGCATAGCAGGGAGACTCCATCATGTAACAGTGCCTCTTTGATTCTGAATTCCAACTCTGCCCCCCCCCCCCCCGAGTATGATATCATACCAGGGTGGTGTAATCCCTATGTTACCAGCTGCTGTGGTAATAATGCAACATTACACTACATCTACTACTCAACCAATGGGTAATGAGATTCACTAACAGTTTATGTAAGTTTATTTCATTACCTGTTTTTGCAGATAATCTGACAATTGGCAAGGTTGCTGCTTAATAGCTTAGTCTGCCTGAAGCTAGATATCACCACAGCTTCAACTGTATATCGACAAACCAGACCAAACCAAACTCTGGTATTAGATGCATTATGTACATCCCTGTAGCTGTTCCACAGCACAGTGCCACGGGTATGTCAATATAAGAATGTATGTATGATATGTAAAAAGACTGACATGCATACATACCGCCACCTCATGCAACAGACTGTCATGCTGTCAGGCTTTGTTAGAAAAGTGCAGTCTAGGTTGTTTAAATAGTACAAGTTGTGAGTCATCCCAGTTTAAAATGGGGGCAATTCACAAACCATATTGCTGCATATTTGCATGGTTCTCAGCTGACCCCACACCACCAACTTCCCTGCTCCTGCACTACAACTCATTGCGTGTGAGAATTCATATTGCATGGATTGGGCCCTGCTGCCATTCACTGCCTACAGTACAAATTCTGTCATGCTATGTTGCCGTGGCCTCCTGACATCACTGGGCTACACTGCTGTTTATGTTTTTTCACTGCTAGTTAACACCAAAATGTTGTTGTGTCTTTTGTCTTTTCCCAGTTAGGGGTCGCCACAGCGGAACTCCGGTCCGATAATGATTGGCAGTAGATTTTTACATGCCGAGTTGCCAGCCCTGACGCACAACCTTCAATAAAGGTATGCCCATCCACGCTTGTCTCCACACGGAAGACACTCTAGCTGAGAATCGAACAGGACAATGTCTTACTGTGAGGTGACAATGCTACCGCAGCACCACCACCGCAGTTAACACCAAAATAAAAATTGTAAATGTAGCAGAATTGTAAGCCTGACTCTCATTTAGAATTTGTGTGCAGGGTGGCTGCATTGATTTTCTTCATTAGTCGATGCAGCTTGGAGACTGGCAGAACCCTCTTTGTGGGATCAGGTAAAATATAACCTATTGGGGTTGTACGCTACCCCATTTGATCCCATGTTCAGAATCCTGTACTGAGTTTAACACTCTCTGTAATTTTCCGTATCCTGATATCTGGAGTCAAACTGAAGCTGGTTAAGCAATTAAAGTTGCATGCATCAGCGATATGGATTTACGCAATGCATTTTACAATGCTGAATTGAATACAGCATTATTGCTGTCTATCAGTGTGCCATGATAGAGGTGAGCTAGTTAGTGTTTTGCCATATAATAGGCTAATAATTATGCCAGTTTTGCTATATAATAGGCTAATAATTATGCCAGCCATACACCACTTCATTTAAACAAATCAGCAGTTTAATTGGCCATTTTACAATTGAGGGCAGGCATACTAGTTTGCGAAAACATGGCACCAAAATTGCTCACTCCTGAAGGTGGGGTAGGACCACTGTTGCCCCCCTTCCCCAAGAAAGTATCTCATTGCTGATTTCTTTTCCAGCAGTGGTTGTGGTAATACTAGGGGGAGCTTAGTCTCAATGTCAGCTTTATAAACTAGCTTATTTTATCCATGCCACTCAGTTTTGTTCTTCAATTACCGGAATATCAAATCTTCTGGCTGGAAAAATAGTGATGCTGGTTGTAATAATCCACAGTTATTTTTATTTATTTACTGGGAAAGTCTGACATTGAATGAAGCCAATTTTCAGTGGAGGCCCAGGAAGAAATGTTCCAGGTGCATGTCTTTGTAAAGTGGGAGGAAACCAGAGCACCTGGAGGAAACCCACACGAACATAGGGAGGACATGCAGACTCCACAGAGAAGGCACTCCAGCTGGGAAATGAACCGAAGAACCTCTTGTTGTGAGGCAACAATGCTACAGCTGCACTACTGTAGGATTTATTCTGTATTACAGTATTACAATGTAATATCAGTGCAACTTAATGTAGGTAAGATGCTTATTGTTTAGCCATATAATAGTAGACTATTATTTTATTGATGCACAGCATCATTTAGAAAAAAATGGTATGCTCACTGGCTGTTTAACATCTGCTAGCAGGCAATCTGGCTAGAAAAAAAATCAGAAAGGTTGTTCATTTCAGAAGAAAAAGCACCACCACTATTTCCCCCAAATGTACCTCTGTTTGTTTTTTTCTTCAGTGTGTGTGAAAAACAAACATGCATTAGTTAATATTTCTGTGTGTCAGCTTTAAAATAGAAGTTATACCACAGAGGAACATTGACTGTGATATGTTCATGTTCACAGAGCTGAAATGGATTTGAAAACCTTTAACATACTGATATAATTATCATAATTATCTTCCTAAATTATAAAAATAAATATGCATAAAGTGTACACATGAGATGTCACTGTTCATTAAAATTAATTTAATAGATTCCTCTTGCTCATTTCTGCTTTGTATATGCTACACTTTGTTATATGTTGAATCTATAATTTAAATTATATAAACAGCATCTCAGCTGAGACAATTTCACAAAAGAGTAGGAGGGTAAAAGTAAATTACTGGATGAATTACATAATATTATACAATGTCATCTCCGAAAAGACGAGAAACGTGCACCCTGATTGGCCAATCCAACCAGCGTGCAGATTGTAAATCCAAAGTAACCTAAGTTACAAGTTTGTCTGCTAAGAAATCATGCCGCCCTGCCTTTCTTTTCAGAGATGATATTATATAATAGTGATATTAATCCTCGCTCATTTGCCATAAAATTAGATGTCTTCAGAAAAATGAGAGGCCATCCTTCTTTGTTGCACTGCACCCTCATTTTGAATTTTAAAAAAGTCAACGTTCAGCACTAAAAAAGGCTTATCACACTTTATTGTTAAGACTTTTTTAATACTGGCGAATCACAATAGTTAATCAAACGAATTTCATGTCAGTATGAATAAATAGTTTTAAAAGTATTACAAGTGCTTCCCTTAATAAATAATACAAAATCACACTAGTTCTTCAGAGTAACCTTTAACCATGTTATAAGGCTCCTAGTTGAAGCAGTTGGTTAAGTGTTCCACATTTTGACTAATTGATGCATACTACTCATTTCCAGTATTTTGTATGTGAAAGACTTGATCTTTTGAGTGATGTACACCCAATATCCATACACCCCGATAGGAGTCAGCCGCAGGGTACACCCTTGTATGCCCAAAATGGGTTCTGGCGTATTTGTTGAATGCATTTTTTAACATCTTCTTTGAGTAACTGGCAGCGTATTTCATGAGGAAAAGGGATACAACCATCAAAGAGGAGAACTGGTGAGTAGACAGTGTGTGTAAGTGCAGAACCAATCATGTAATAACAGAATATGCCAATACTATGATAGGGTACCAAATTTTGCTAGTAGAAGCTTAGTAATATACTGGCGGTGAGGCGATTGAATGGGAGTTGGAGCATTTTTTTTGTCTCTTTGGGTTGTATATTTTGAAGGCTCTAGTGTGAGTGGGTAGGTGTAGTGTTTTTGAACCTTAATTTTATTTATTTATTTATTTCAGGGTTCACCTGTACATCTGTGATTTCCAGGACACTACACTTTTCCAGTATTTTTGTGGCCCCTTTTGAGGGTGAGAGGGGGGTGAAGTTTGCACTGTGTATGTGTATTTTATTCATGTTTTGTAGACGTGTACATTACATTTTTTTTGTTTTGCCACAAGCACCTTGCTGAAGAAGTTTTTTCTCCTTGTATCAATGCTGTAACATAGTTCATGATTTCTTGGCCTAACCGGGTTACCTAAAAAAATTTGTAAGTTGTTGTGATAGTAACAAGAGTTTATTAAAACACTGCTATTTAACTGCACCCTTTGCCTTACACACCTTCTTTGGGTAATGAGTAATGACCAAGTACCATTGATTTTGTGAGAGGTGGACTCTGGCTCTTCTGGGAACAAGAATTTGTAAAGTAGGGAAAACTAGTTAATAAACATGTAATAACTAGTCCTTGTTGACTAGCTATGAAATTGTGCTGCAGGTGCGGTTGGTTCTGACTAATAGAAACGTGGTTGTGCATACCTCTTAACTGTCCCTGATTTCGACTCAAATTTTAGATCTGTCCCTCTTAATCCCTCCTAAAAATTGGGGACTTTTGGAGAAAAGGTAGTCAATTATACTTTATAAATAATGACAATAATTACAGTTATAGCTTACTTTTACTTCAAAAAATAAATATTATACAATGTCACTTCCTATTGTTTGGAATATAATTCTCAAAAGTTTAAGACAAAACAGAGGGGCTGTGGCTAACTACATCAAAGTGTGGACTATTTTATCTCACAAAAAGTGGAAGAATACAAAGTAAGGCAAACAAAAACCTAAATAAAAACACAAACATAACACAACACAAAACTAACCTCATTGTATAATAGCAATAACCCACGGCTGGGTGTGGGTAATGCTGGATTTAACCACGGTTGGCTTTGTTTGGTCACTCGGGCTTCGCCCTTGTGACCAAACCACACCAGCCATGGGTAAATCCAGCATTACCCACATCCAGCCATGGGTTATTGCTATAATACCTCACACCTCATATTAATTACATATACAGTCAGTTCACACAACAGAAGACATTATGACTTTCCATGTTAAACACTTTAAAAATGAAAAACTATATAAGGTACTTTATTGAAAAATGAGTGGATGTCTTGTATTTCTCTATTATCTCATTTACTTATTTGTTCTTTTAGTGGAAACATTTTTAATCAGTTGCTGCATGTTAGGACACTCTGGCAGTCACACTTACTGTGATTGGCTCACTAATTTGTATACATTTTTAATAATGGATTCTTATTGTAAGTGGAGTAACAAAAGATAATGCCAGTAAGTGGTGTTGCATCAGTTTGCTTAGAAGTAGCTCAGAAGCATTGAAGATATAAACCACAGAATGTTATAGAGGATAATGAATTTTGTATCACATGGGATTACCCACTACCAAAGGGAATGAAAAAAAAACAGATGCAAGAAAACCAGATATAGTGGTCCACAAAAAAATAGCATTGATCATTGAAATGACTACAGCCAGTTATTAAGTGTATTACTTACAAAGAGCTACAAAGTCATAAAATACCACAATTTACAAGAATAAATAAGGTAAGTGTGGAAGAAAGATACCCAGATAGTTACAACAGTGGTAGCTGAGTAACAGGACTAATAAAATATATATTAAAATCATACATGAGCATGTTACCTGTGATAAAAGGAGATACTGCCAGCATAGCTAGCTGGAATTTTGTAAATAATTATATGTCATTGGTGAATATCAAAATGATTTATACAAGATGCTTGTGTTACAAATGTATTAGAAATGTATGTCATGTATATCAAACTGCTTGTACAGACGTGTGTTGAAAAGGTATTTGCTAAGTGCTGTTTAAGATGTAATCATAGTGTGCCCTACTGGAAGAGAACAGGAGTGTACATGCAGTATTGTAACTGTTTAAATGTATATATTGTAACAGTGGAAACTGGAATACAGGAGGTTGACTCCAGAAAAATAATTGAAATTAAAGTACTTTATGGCTAGGACATAAAAGATGGTATCCTTCAGTTTTCAATGCAGCAAGAGACACAACGTCTGTACTAGGAAACTTTCTGTAGTGTCTTTAGGGTGAACTAATTACTAGTCACTAGACAGTAATGTCTGTACTAGGAAACTTTATGTAGTGTCTTTAGGGTGAACTAATTACTATTCACTAGGCAGTAACCCCCCCGCCCTTAGACCCATTGTGGATGCAAAGACATCTAAAACCCTTACCATGGCCAAATGCATAGATTTTCATTTAAAATGTCTATTTGTAAATTTCAGCATATTATTAAGGACTCATGGGACTGTTTACGAAAAATCAAGAAAGAAATGTATCATGACAATTTGATATTGGTTACCATAAATGTCAAGGATTTTTTAATGTTACGTCACATCAGGAGGGGATTGAGATGTTTTACGATAGTTTAGGTGGCCACACTAATTTGGGACATTCCAGGATCCTGATGATTAGGACAGTAATGGAATTAATATTGGAAAACAATTTCCTTATTTTTGATAACCAGTTATTTAGACAAACAACAGCAGTGGCAATGGGGTAGCCTGTGCCCCCATTTTTGCAAACATCATCCTGACACAATGAGAGTTAACCATGGTTTTTCCATCTAGATTGTACAGCTACTGTAAACTCCATGGTTGTTACCTTGATGATATACTTATTTTTTGGGAAGATACTGAGGAACAGCTAGGGGAATTTTTTCATTTTCTTATAGCTTCATAGGTTCATAGGTTGGTACTAGGCTATTGGCCCTAGGGCCTATACAAGCCTAGCTATAACAATTCCCTGGCTATTTCTTCCCACACTATTTACTTCTCTGGACCTCTGTCTAGCAGGGTGACTGACGTGATCCCCGGGATGAATTTCCTATCTCCCATCCAATTATCAAGGTTCCTTTTGATGAGGGCCAAAGAGGTGCTCTGCCTGACTGACATGTATGGGCAGTCTATTCCACAGACTGCGGAGTCTCTGGGTCAGGAATCTGTCCCTCCAGCATGTTTTGTTCATTGTGATGACAAGTTTAGATCCCTGGAGCGTGTGTCTCTAAGGGATTGGGATTTCTTTAAGTGTAACATGTCCAGCAGCTCTGGGTTTGACATGGCCTTGTATGTTAAGCAGAGATCACCTCTGAGTAGACGATATGTGACAGAGTATATGTGGAGTTTTTTTAGATGGTCAGCATAGGGCATCTGGTTTAGGCCTGTGATTCCTTTAGTGAGGTATTTCTGCGGCCTTTCCAGTTCTTGCAGATGCAGAAGGGTGTTGTATTCTATAATGGGTCTAATGAGGGATGAGTACAATGGGACAATGACCTCCTTTTTTCTGGATGAAAAGCCATCAGTGATGAGATGTGCCACATAGAAGGATTTTCTGACTGATGTGGTTATTGAAGGTGAAACCACTGTCTACCTGTGTCCCTAAGTCTCTTATCACACTTTCAGTGTTTAGTGTACTGCCATCTATGTGGTAATTAATGGGTGCATGTTTTTTCCCAAAGGGGATAACAATGCATTTCTTGGCATTGAGCTTGAGCCAGTGACTCTGGCACCAAGCATCTGTTTTTGTAAGGCCCTTTTGTAGACTATCCACATCATTTGGGGATTTGATAATGGCTCCCAGTTTGCAGTCATCTGCGAACTTTAACCAGAGTCCCTTAGTGTTGGCCTGTACTTCAGAGAAGTAGAGGCCAAACAAGAGCTGTCCCAGGTACTGAACCCTGAAGTACTCCACTTGTCCCTTGTCTGGAGCTGGATTTGGAGTCGACTACTTTTACAGTGTGGATTCTGTCAGTAAGCCAGTTGGCAACCCATCGAGTGATGTAGGCAACCCATCGAGTGATGTAGGGATTAATGCCCAGCTTAGTAAGTTTGTCTATGATTCCAGAGTGGGGGGTGATGTCAAAGGCTTTGGCAAGTTCCAGATAGGCTGTGTGGACCACCTTACCCTTGTCAACAGCTCTGGAGACTGATTTGAAGATGTCAGTCAGGTTCAGGAGATAAGATCGGCCCTTCACGAACCCAAACTGGGTGGGGTCCAGTGTTTGAAGGTTGCCAATGTTTTTGTTTATAAGTTCTACGATAATACATTCCATGGCCTTGCAGATCAGGCTCATCGAACTGTTGGGGAGGTAGTTACCGGGATCTAATGTGGATCCCCCCTTGTGGAGTGGAGTTCTCAACTCTAGCACCCCATTTCTTCATTTTACCATGGAGGTGCAATAAAATAACATCAGTTATTTAGATATTTGTATCATGAAGGACAGGAACTCACAACATTTTACATCTACTTTATTTAGAAAACCAACATATTCTAACACTCTCATACATTTTGACAGTGGTCATCCTATATATCAGAAAAGATCATTGGTTAAGGGCCAATGCATACACTTTTTTCCATTATTAGGTAGAAGCACAGAGGTTCTTTCTCTGATTAGTGATATCCCCAGTAATAGGGAATCAGAGGAAAACAAAAGTAAAAATTTCAATAACGCAATGATTTTGACATTTAATCACCAGTTTTATGGGATAAAAGCCATACTTAAAAAGAAATGGTTTATTTTCAGAGGTGAAGAGGAATTTACTCAAAAGATGAGGGAAAACCTGGTGGTGGTTTATAAAAAGATCTTAGTTTCAAAATTATGTTGGAAAGAAGGTAATAGATATTACAAGATGCTCAAGATGACAAAGTGTGGACAATGTTCACAATGCCAGTACATACTAGAAGGAAGTAGTGGAAAAATCCTAGGATATGGAGTTTTGGTGTTGAACCACAAATTCAACTGTGGTAGTAAGCATATAGTGTACATTGCTGTGTGCCAGAGTTGTGACAACTACTATATAGGAAAAACAAAGAATGCCTTTAGGAAACGTATTTATCAGCATGTATACGATATTAGCAAAGCAAACCTTAATAATGCATTGGCAAAACATATCAATCAGATTCCCCACCATTGTGGCAATTGAGGGTTAATGCTACCAGCCCCCCAGGGCTGAATGATGTAATTTATCTAACTTGTTATTTAAAATTAAAGGCTGATTTTCATTTATAAGAGTTCAATCTAGGACAAGAGGATTTTTAAGCATATAAAAAGTTGTATATGTATTTATATACATATACAAAGGGAATGTGCTTTATTTCATTTTTATGTTTATTTTACTTTTCATTTTGGATGACTTTACAATTTGTTGGGTTTATGAAGTAGATCGTCAAGTTAGGTACAAGAAAAAATATTAATTGTTTATGGCAAATCAGTTTATGTGTGTTTTGATTACTTTCAAATAATTTTTAGGGGTTAGAAATATGTTCTGGTTTTAATTGATGTGTCTCACATGATACAGCCTGGATATAAAAGGAAGTTGTAATTAATTGGTTTTATTGTGAAGAGGTCAAGTGTAATACTGACAAAAGCGCTAAATGAAAGGTTGCAGAGTCCAGTTTCCACATTGGAGTTCGTTCTTCTTGGTTATTTTATTAGGTTTAAGTGCATTTTGTATAATAGACAAAATAAGAAATACACTTTTATAACAGAACGAATAAAACCACAATTTATTTGTACTTGAAAGTGACATTTTACAACATTTGAAATGTTATTGCTGAAAAAATGGAAATGAAAAAGGGAAAAGCATAATCAGGAACTGGAATTGTCATGCAGAATTTTAACACACAATTGCTGTGTCATCTCTGTATCTGAAAGCACGACCTAAGTACAGTTTGTAATGGAGCATCCAAATATTTGTTCTGAAAGAGGTACTTAAAAAATATCAAAAGGCCTCAAGAGATATAACAAAGGTTCAATATTCTGCATCAGTAGATAAGACACTTTACAAAACAGTGAAACTATATTCATAGTTCTGTCAAGCAACTGGAAATGAAACAAACATAATTGCTATTTTACTCCCTACCAGTTCAGCTTCTACCTTCAAGGGGAGAAATCATCTTTATTGCCCCACAATATACCATATAAATAATAATAGAATCCATAGGTAATTAGCTTCTTAAAGACGTATACACACTTATATGGTCTTTTGAAACAACACATTATAAAATGAATGACAAAACTTTTTATCATGCACCATTTATAGGTAAGGCAGGATCGATAAACTACCCCTGTTGTTGTACAGTTGTATTTACCTATGCAAAATAAGAGGGGATGGTAATGTTTATACTGCTATAATTGAATCTACATTGTAAGCAAGCCCCACACTTGTACAGCCCCATGTTTTTGCCAGTGTTTTCTTGTACGTCACTGATCCCCTTTTCTGATAACCCTTTAACATTTATACTGAGGTTAAAGACAAAAGTAGGGACTTTTCCATTGGGACCAAACAACTCCGACCAATTTTTGCAAAATGTTTTCTTCACCTCACCTGCACTGTGGTTCAATGTGATGATCATAACATTACTTTACTGGTTGTTTCTTGTGTTAATAGCCCAAACTTGGAAGACCCTGAATAATGTAAAAGTTGCTCTCCTCATGTCCATCTCAAAGGTTATGTTATTCACTAATTCCACGGGTTAAGTCCTTTCCAAAAATAATATCTTAAGTTTATTTATTTATTTATTTATTTTACATTTGTTGACCGGGCTAGTCTAACTGGATACATGTCCATTTTCAGTAGAGGCCCGGGGAGAAAAGCTCCTCTTTAAACTAACTAAATCAAAACAATCTAAAGTACATGCAATATATACAGTACATAAACCTAAAGAATTATTACATCAAATTGAGATGTACAGAATTATAAATATACAGATTGTGACTGCTAAGTTTAATAAGGTAAGATACAGAGTAATAATCAGGGGAGAGAGATAGATAATACTTGATTAGAAAATTGGATATGGATGAGCCTTTGAAAAGATGTAAAATGGCTAAGAATAAGGGAGAAATACTGAGAAGTAAGAGGATTAATGAATGTAAGTACAAGGGGAAGAAGTTACCTTCATAGTGAAAGAGAATAAATTGGTTTATATATACAAGGTGGAAAGATAAGAGCTCTCAGAAGAAAGCAAGGTTGTTTGGAGCATATACAGTATAAGCAGCTTGGGAAAAAGATGCTGAGAAGGGGGGGGGGAGAAATTGCTAATACTGCAAAGAGGGTTATTGGAAGAGAGTTATTGAGTGATGTTATATTGGGGGGGGGGGGGTTAGTCAGGGTTAGTACAAGGACAAAGCCATTGAGTTTTTAGTTGAATCTTTAGTTGCTTTTTAAAGAGTGGTAATGATGAGAGAGATGTAAGTTTAGTGGGAAGCTTGTTCCAAATTTTCCCTACTGTATTAGAGAAAAGAGAATCACCAGCCTTGTTGTGGGATTTCTGGATGGTAACCAGTAGTTTATTTGCTGAGCGAAGGTTAGTAAGGTTTGTGTAGGGGGGGATGAGGCTACTGAGAATAGGAGTATTACTAGGCTGGTACAGAATTTTATGGGTAATGGAGAGTTGTTGA